>NW_027495336.1:0-209832 GCF_021521415.1 Bidens hawaiensis | reverse complement strand
AGAACTTGAAAGTGTCAATATTTGAAACTTGTAATGTGAACTAAAAAATATTCATGGTAAACACTCAACAAGTTTATAGCATTTGTTCTTGTCAAATTAAATGAGTATGAATTTTGTTAAATACCAAACAGGTGTTAGTGATTATAAAAACTTAATAAATTAACTAGTGTATCAAATCAGTGTGTGACCAATGCAATTCAACATATTAATAAAATACCGAAAGGAAAAAGACGTAGATACTAAACAAGCAAAGGTTTATTTTACACTTTTATCCATTGGGCTATTTATTTTATGTATGCTATAAAATTTCTTTAATTTTGCCATTGTAATAGTTAATAAGACCACTCTTAAGCTTTGCACGGACTAGATTTCTGGACAATGCTAGTTACTCGAATACAATTATACCATTTTTGTATGGGTTGTAGCCCTGGACCTTACTAGTATTTTCATTATATGTGGGTTTCTAGCGGGCATTGTTGTTTTGTATGGGTCGTAGAATGTATCATAATCAAAAGTTTGTTTTATTAAATGATCATGAATCTTATACTCAGTATCGAAGCTTGGATTAAGACACCGGGGGAGCTAGACTCAAGATGTATACAAAAATTCACAAACAAAGTTGCCCGGACTCAAATTTTCAACCGAAAACGGCTAAATTTACATTGCGTATAAAAAATTTCGACCGAAAAATTTGCACGACCTACAAAAAATCTTCGGCCGAAAACGGCTAAACTTTAGACTACGTATAAAAGATTTCGGCCGAAAACGGCTAAATATGCATTACATATTAAAATTTTCGTACGAAAACGGGTAAGTTTACACTACCGCGTAAAAAAATAGAGGAGCCGGGGCCACCCGGGCCCTAACTAACCTTCGCTAGTGCTTATACTATTTCTAGGGTGTTACCAATAAAAAAAATAATAATAACTTATTATGACACTTAAATATAGTTATTGAAATTAGAAAACTAAGCAATCACTTGAGCAACTTGAGCATTATTTTAGTTTTGACATGGATAGACTCTGGATACTATGTGGTCTATTATCAATTTATCATGACATTTAAATATAGTCATTGAAATTGAAATTGCCTTTTTTTTACTAGTTTACATTGAAATTAAACACACATTTACCAAATAACAATAAGGTTTGTTTTACCAATTTAACTATTTACGTTATGCATGCTATAAAAGTATTAAATTTGGATGTTATAATAGTTAACAAGATTATTCAAATTTTTGCTTACAAATTTCACAAATAAATTTATTCAATGAAACAAGTACACAACTAAACCAACTAAGTTGGGCTGCTTACGATGCTACTCGGACAGGGGGGCTCATTTGATTAATACCTAACAGGCTAACACTATTTTGGCTTGGCTTGTAAAATGTAACCCAACACAATTACAACTCATTTAACTTGAATTAGAGATGTACCAAAAAATCGTTTTGGGTCCGGTTCACTGCAACCCGACCCGAACCGGTTTGACAAGAAAACCGATTTCACCCAAACTGGGTCATGAACCGACCCAAACCACCGGTTTTGGTACCAGTTACCCATTTTGAACTACCAAACCGGTTAAAACCACTTTTAGACCGGTTCTAAACCAAGCCGGACCAGGTCGACCTCTCTTGCTCCTAAACCGGTTTCTAAGCTGAACCGGTTTGGGTCAAACCGGTTTTGGCCAGGCTTTACTAAACTGGTTCGGTGTGGGAAAAAACCGGTTTTGTACACCTCTAACTTGAAATGAACAACTAACGACACCTTCACCGGTAACTCCAAGAGGCTATTGTAGTCATTGAAAGCCCATTGCTTTCGAAACAAGTGGTGACAACAATTCTGATGGTTCATGAGGTTGCTTAAAGGCGGAGGGAGTTATACGTTTGTTTGGTGTTACGAAGGTGGACAGTAAACTGGAGTTTTATAGGCAAACTACTACTTAGACCATGTGTAGTCATAAAGCTCCACTACCAGGCATTATGCGCCACGTGGCGCCCAGTCAGAGTTATGGTTTTTTTACAAAAACAGGCTGTAGTCATAACTCTCCACATCCAGGCATTATGCGCCACGTGACGCCCAGTCACTTTTACACTTTTTGTGTTTTTTAATTTTTAATAAGAATAATCAAATAACAATAATATTTTATTAAATAAATATTACAAGAAAATAAAAAAAAAACTATTCGTCGTTGTTGTCGTTGTCGTCTTCGCCCTCTTCGTCGTCGTCCTCATCGTCGTTTTCATCGTCTTCTCCATCTTCGTCGTTGTCTTCATCATCGTCTTCATTGTTGCCCTCGTTTTGATCATCGTTTTCACCAGGCAGAGGCCGATACATTCAAAGATGTTGGACCAAATCCTCCTTTAGTGCGTTATGTATCTCTCTTGACCGCACGGAATCCGAGTTTTCGAGTCGTTGCTCCATACTTGCCGGAGTCCGTGGTGGATCCGGGTCTGGTATGAAAGTTGGACATATTGCTCTTCCCTCGT
The DNA here is from genome assembly GCF_021521415.1 of Bidens hawaiensis. Lineage (NCBI taxonomy): Eukaryota > Viridiplantae > Streptophyta > Magnoliopsida > Asterales > Asteraceae > Bidens > Bidens hawaiensis. Next base: position 207,347 of record NW_027495336.1, on the reverse strand, counting down.
CCTCGATGATCATGTTATGCATTATGATACACGCATACATAGCACATCTCATTCTTTCTAAAGACCACAGACGACAAGGATTTTTAACATAATGCCATCGTTGTTGAAGAACACCAAAACACCTCTCGATATCCTTTCTCGCAGACTCTTGCTCTTTCTTAAAATACTGTCTTTTTTCATCCATCGGGTCTCTGAATGTTTTAACGATTATCGCGAACTCTGGATATATTCCATCACCCAGATAGTACCCATGATGGTAGAAGTTATCGTTAGCCCAAAACAAAGCGACGGGAACGGTCCCAGATATGTAACTCTCCATCACAGGAGACTGCTCTAAGACGGTTATGTCATTGTTGGAACCGGGAACACCAAAGAATGCCGACCAAATCAAAGGTCGTATGAAGAGATCGCTTGAAGGCTGACCGTTGGTCCCTTCTGGTCACCTCGTGTGAATTGACCTCGCCACGCAGTTGGACAATTAGCCCATTCCCAATGCATGCAATCTACACTCCCTATCATACCGGGGAAACAATGCACCCTTGTATGTGCCTCGTAAAGACGTTGTAGATCGTTAACGTTGGGCTCTCTCAGATAATGTGGTCCATATAGTTTAAATATTCCTATATTTTACAAAACTTTTATAAAATAAATGATCACAGTAAACAAGTGATAAACTATTTAAAAAAAACAAAACGTACCGTAACAAAAAATACTCCAAGGTGTCCCGAGTTGTTTTTTTGGCCATCTCTTAAATACTCGTCGTTGATGTCGGTCGTGTTTCCGTAGGCGAGCACGCGTACGGCTGACGTAACCTTCTGAATAGCCGTGAATCCTAGCGTCCCTCGAGCGTCAGGCTTTTGCTGAAAGTAATCAAACTTACACTCCAAATCATTGGTGATGCGCATAAATAAATTTTTAGACACCCGAAAACGACGCCTAAAGGTCTTCGGGTTCTTGTATCTCGGCGAGTCGCAGAAGTATTCCGCCATCAACCGGTTGTTGGCTTCGGCACGATCTCGTTCGATATATGCTCTTTTTGAAACGGGGGGTGGAGAGCTAATCGCACCCGTAACGGAACTCATATACTTGTCGCGAGCATATCGCACTCGTAACCGCCAGTTCCTTCTCCACGTCCTCGACTTGTTGGTCGGGCCCGAAAAACTGTTTATATATAGATGGAGGATCCATATATAGTGAATTTTGTGTAAGGAATTATGGAGTTGAATGAGAATTTTTATAAATTTGTTGAGGTTTGATTGGGGATGAAATGGTTTAATATATAGGAAATAAATATTTTTTTTATTATTATTCTCCAACGGTAAACAAGCAACGGTCCATTTTTGATTAGTGTGTCATTCTCCGCGTTTTGTATACAACGCACAAAAAAAAATCAACATAACGCAGGGGGGTGGTGTACCCCCCACGTTTTCCTCCATAACATGGGTGGCAAAGCTGCCACTATGGGTGGTCTTAAAGATAGTTGACTACAAGGCCTCCAAAATTTGGGTTGAATCAAAACATATTCTTTATCGAATTTAATTCAGCCTAAGATGTGTCGTTTCAGAAAATTATCATGACTTCCAGGTCTAATGTGTTCTAATCAAAATGAGTTGCTTTAGAACACAAAAAGCGTCGAAATGGGTTTATAGGCTATATTTGTTTTTATCAAAATTGCTTTTATGTTTCGATCTAAACTTGTCATTTCACATTTTAGAGGATGTTTGGGATTGAGTTTAAAAAATACTTATTGGCTTTTTCAAAAAGCCAATAAGTTAAATGGTGTTTGGCAATCATAAAAAAAACATTTTATTTTAGCTTTTTAAAAGAATAAAAAAACATTTATTTAAAAGCCCCAAATCATGGGTTTTCAAAATGGCTTTTTGAAAAGTCATAAGCACTTTTCAAACTCAATCCTAAACATGCTCTTAACGTCTTTCTTTGTTGTTTTGTTTTTACGGTTACCGTCCCTGGCACAACACTTGCATTTTAAATGAGGTTTTGTCTTGGTGTAAGAAAACAAACAAACAAGTTATGATTTTCAAAGTTGACATTGATAAAGCGTTTGACTCGGTTAATTGGCGGTTTCTTGATTCAGTCATGGCTCAAATGAATTTTCCAGCTAAATGGCGATTATGGGTACTCGGTACTTTTTATTCAGCTAGGTCTTCCATTTTGGTTAATGGTTCACCTACAGTTGAGTTCAATATTAAAAGAGGTGTTCGTCAAGGAGATGCTCTCTCACCTTTCTTATATGTCATTGCAATGGAGGCACTCAATGTTGCAATGAAATCGGCGTGTTCGGAAGGCTTGTTTAAGGGTATTCAAACACCGAGAGGTGGCCCTCTTATATCACACTTATTCTATGCGGATGATGCGATTTTCCTCGGTGATTGGTGTGCTTCAAATATTTTGAATTTAAACCGACTTTTAAGGTGTTTTTATGTGTCGTCCGGTCTTAAAGTTGATCTGAAAAAGAGCATTCTGTTCGGAGTGAAGGTAAACATCTCTATTATAGAAAGTTATGCACATGCTTTGAATTGCAAATCTGGTAAGCTTCCTTCTTACATCTCGGTCTACCTATTTGAGAGGTATGTACCCGCCTCAACACCGAGCGAGGCGGGTCAACCCACAAGATATAGACAAGAGGCTTGAAATCAAGACATTATGAAGACACAAAGCCAAAACCTATGCGCATGGCGCATATCACATATGCTCACGCATATCACATATGCTCATGCATCACATGCTCACGCATCACATGCTCAGGCATCACAGATGCTCAGGCATCACAGATGCTCACGCATCACATATGCTCACGCATATCACATATGCGCGTGGCGCATCCGCGCGTGGCGCATATCACATGCTCGTGCATATCACATCTGCGCATGAAACATCTGCGCGTGAGAATAAAGAGAAGACCTCGCGCATCCTCAGGATTGGCGCATATCACACATGCACATAATCAACCTCGTCCTTATCCAAATCAGGATTAGGGCAACCTTGATTGTGCACGTCAGACAACCTTCCAGAAGGTATCTTTTTAAGGAATAAGAATATGCTGATGTTGACAGCTGCCAATGAAAGGTGGACAACTCAGCAAAACCCATGTGCTACCACGTGATTATAACCAATGAAAAAGCACCAGGTGTCCCAAGGACACGTGGCGCAAAGCAATTGGAGGAGGCCAACAAGGCCCTAATTGGGTCTGAGCCCAATCATTGGAAACCCTAGCACTATAAATACCACATCAACTCCATAAGGAGGGGACATCCAATTACAGAGTATTCAGCTATATTAAGCAATACACTTCATTTTCCTTACTCTCATATTATTATCTTCTCCTACAAATTCTTATTCTCACACCGGAGGGTTACCCCAAAGAGGACCCCTCTGTCCCTTTCTGAGGGGTAAGTTTACGGTGCTGTTCATTTTGTAGGTGGAAGAACCCAGATCCCAGAGAACCATCCGTGAAATAGCATAATCACACCCGAGGAAAGTAGATCGTCTACCAGTGAGTCGATCCACGTTTCTTCATTGGCGCCATCACCTGTTACAACGGCAACAAGATCTCATCAGATCTCTAAAAAAAAAAACAAATTTTCACCATGGTTTCTGGCGTTTGTAACGTTGATCAAGTTCTGGAGGATATTGAACGTGAGGATGTTAATGAGGGACAGCAGTTTCTGAGGGTGCCGCGTGATTCTACGCGCACCACCAGTAACCGTCCCTTCATCACAACTCCTCATGACCAGACTGAAACTCCTCCAGACGATCTCACGTTACAAAATCTTACCGGCGCGAAACAAAAAGGACCAATGGGTCCAGAAGATGAAACCAATGACCCCAAAGAATGGCTCATAAACGAGCAACGACGTCTAATGGACAAGTACAATGAGCTGGTCAAACACAAAAAGTCAGCCGACTTAACACAAAGGCTAGCGTTTGACAAGCAAAACGTTCATAAAACAAAAAGGGCGCGCGCGCCGGAAGATGGTCATTCTGTTCACACTGCAAACGCTGAGTTTAGTGATGAAGAAGTACACAGCATGAGGAAGACGCGAGATACTCATGCAGGAGGCTCACAGCTCCGCGCGCACGTGAACATGGCGCTTGGAGCCAGAGCCGATCTGGATCTGCACACACCATACAGCCCACCAGTGAGAGGGCAAGTGGACGTAACCACACCATACAGGCCAGCCATCTTAGTGAAACATTCAAAATTCACTGAGCGCATCGCAAAGGCCCCCATTCAGCACAAAACCAAGATGCCAAGTGGTTTGGGCAAATATGACGGCACAACGGATCCAGACGATTTCTTACAAGGTTTTTACAACACTGGAAATCTAGAAAGCTGGACGATGCCAACATGGTGTCACATGTTTGCTCGCTGCCTCACGGGCGCGGCGCGTGTCTGGTTCGAAAGCTTGCCCACTGGGCAAATCGATGGGTTCGAGGAACTATTGGAAAAGTTCCAAGCTCACTTCGTACAACAGCGCAGACACACGCGCGACCCTGATGACATCATGCACTGCGTGCGCAGGAATGATGAAACGATTGAAGACTACATAACTCGTTTCAATCAGGAGTCTCTGGCAATCGGAGGTATCACTGAGCAACTATTGCGCGTGGCCTTTATACAAGGCGCGCGCAGTGATCAACTCCGCCGAGCTCTCGTAATCAGAGATGGCATGCCAACCACTTGGGCCAAGCTAATGGAAGCATCGCGAGTCTTCGCGAGAAATGAAAAGCAAATTGCCCAAGATAGAGCGAGAGAAAAAGGGCATCAAGCAGAGGCACCGCGCAGCAACGAAAGAAGGGGCAAACAGAACACTGTATGGTCCAGGTTGCAACCAACCAGTTTTTCTCCGGCAGAAAAACAGGCGCAAACAAGCTCAACTCAGCCCCAAAAGGACATTCGTAATCGCGGGGAAGGTGATAGGAGGGAAGGCGGCAGAGATCCTAGCAGACCTCTGCCAAGAATATGGACTCCCCTCACTAAAACGCCTTCACAAGTGTTAAGCACTGAGAATGTCCAGTTCAAAAGCCCCAAGCCACTACACTACAAGGGACCATCAAACAGTGGCAAGTACTGCGAGTTTCACAAGTCCACAGGACACAACACTGATGCATGCCACCACTTGAAGGATGCAATTGAAAAGGATGTGAAATCAGGCAAGCTGGCTCACCTGGTGAAAAACTCAAGGCCAGAAAATGAACAACCAGAAGGAGCCTCTGCCAGTAAAAAGTTCAAAAGAATCTGTGTAGCCGAGGGAGGAACGCAAGGGCAAAGATCAAGAAAGAGAAGCGCGCAAATCCAAGGAGATTGGCGCGAGCAACAAGTAATCTTCCCAAGAATCAGGGGAGGCCCTTCTATCAGCAGTCCTCTTGTCATCACTACACACATTGCTCATTATGAAGTGTCAAAAGTCCTGGTGGACACTGGCAGCGAATCAGACATCATGTATGAGCAATGTTTCAGAAAACTGGATCCGGCAGACCAAGCAAGGCTTGAAATTGTGAATGCACCAATCTCTGGTGTTTCAAACGAAATCATTCATCCCCTAGGTCAAATACAATTTGAACTAACCATGGGGGATGAGAAACACAAGCGAGCCGAAGTTGTCAACTTCTTGGTCTTGCCCACCACTTCATGCCACAATATGATCCTGGGTAGGGGAACGATTGCCCAATTCAACGCCATACCGTCGCTAGCGCACGGCGCGTTGGGGTTCCCAACACCAACAGGTGTAACTTTTGTATACCGAGATCATTTGTGTGCAGTGACAAGTACTCCGCGGGAAGGGAGAATGAAACTTCCAATGGCAGACAACGCGCCAGAGGAATGGATTCTCAACCCAAAATTCCCGGAGCAAAAAATCACAATTGGCGCTACGATATCAGACGACACGAGGTTGAGAATGAAAAGATTGCTCACAGCATATATGTCGGTCTTTGCGTGGCAACACTCTGATATGACTGGGGTTCCGCGAGACCAGGCGCAACATTCTCTCAACACCTTCAAGTCTGTAGAGCCAATTGCTCAAAAAAAAAGAGTCATGGGGGATGAGAAGGCGAAGGCCATGAATGAGCAGGTTGAGGATCTACTGCGCGCAAACATCATCCGCCCGATACGATACCAGACATGGGTAGCCAATCCTGTGATGGTAAAGAAAAGTAACGGGTCGTGGAGGATGTGCATTGACTTCAAGGACCTCAACAAAGTATGCCCAAAAGATTGTTACCCGCTCCCAAACATCGATGCAAAGGTGGACTCCGTGGCGCCATTCAAGCTCAAATGTTTCCTGGATGCCTACAAGGGCTATCACCAGATTCAAATGGCACCACAAGACGAGGACAAGACCGCCTTCAGAACCAACAAGGGTGTTTTTTGTTACACAAAAATGCCCTTTGGTTTGAAAAATGCGGGAGCCACCTACCAAAGACTTATGGATGCCGTTTTCAGCGAGCAAATTGGAAGAAACCTAGAAGTCTACGTGGATGATTTGGTGATCAAAAGCAGGGAGGAAAAACAAATGCTCGAAGACATCGAAGAAACCCTTGCGCGCCTAAAGGAAGTTAACATGAAGCTCAATCCGAGCAAATGCACTTTCGGCGTACAAGAGGGAAAATTTCTAGGTGTAATGGTCACCAAGGATGGTTTCAAGGTGAACCCAGAAAAGGTGGAGGCCATCCTTGACATGCCCTCGCCATCCACCATGAAAGAAGTCCAGAAGCTGAATGGTAGATTGGTTTCAATCAACAGGTTCCTAGCGAACCATGCAAGCAAATCTACCCCATTTGTCAACACATTGAGGAATTGCTTAAAGAAAAGCCAATTCAAATGGACTCCTGAGGCTGAGCGAGCTTTCAGTGAGATAAAAGAATGTTTGATAAATCTGCCCGCGCTCACAGCTCCACTTCCTGGTGAAACTTTGACATTGTACCTATCAGCAGGAGAGCGCGCCATCGGTGCAATATTGTTGGTGGATCGCAAGGGAATCCAAACGCCAATATACTATGTGAGTCGAGTGCTGACAGATCCTGAGACGCGCTACTCCATCATGGAAAAGTTAGTTTTGTCACTAACACACGCGTCGCGCAAGCTTCATAGATACTTCAATGGTCATCCTATTGAAGTTCTGACTGGTTACAACATCCAGCAAGTCTTGCGGCGTCCAGCGCTCTCAGGAAGGCTGACAAAATGGGCGCTGGAATTAGGAGAACACACGATCGCCTATAAGCCCCGTCCAGCAATAAAGGGACAAGTCTTGGCTGATTTCATCGCAGAAATCCCAGAAGAAAAAATTGAAGAGGCTCAGCGCGAGGCAGACCCTCCGCGAGCCAATGATGAAGAAAATGTTTGGAGATTGTTCACTGACGGAGCTTCAAACAACGAAGGGTCCGGCGCAGGCCTAAAACTAGTGGATCCAGAGAATCATGAATATACTTACGCCATCAAGTTGGACTTCAAGAGCACCAACAATGAGGCTGAGTATGAAGCCCTGCTGGCTGGCCTGCGCATCGCGCACAAATTCGGAGTTAAAAAACTAGAGGCCCATGTTGATTCATACTTGGTAGCAGCACAGGTCAATGGCCTTTATGATGCCAAGGAGAACACCATGCCTCTGTATCTAGAGCAGGCGAAAAAGCTCATTGAGCAATTTGACTGCTTCAGAATTATTCATAAGGAAAAATATGAGTACAAAAAGACTTGGAAAATAAGTCAAGGTAATCTCATTAAGGTTAAAATACCTGCGCAAGGATGGGAATGGGAGTATTCAAATACTTCTCCCCCATCGCGGCCATGTCCGCGCAGGCAACGTCGCTCTGATAAGGGTAGTCGGATGGGTTCTTCTTCAACATGCCATATTCATAGCCATCCTTAAACCCTTCAGCTCGACCCACCAAGCGCGCGGCAGCGTTGCAATCCATCACAAGGGCCTGAAACTCGTCTGAGTATTTCATCGCGTAAGCGCAACGAGTCATACCCTGTGAGATTAGCCATTGGCGATCCTGCGCGAGGGAAGCAACAGACGTCTCAAGAGCAGGAATCTGGGAGTTTAACAACTCAACGGTTTCCTTAGTCTGTTTCAGCTCTTCTTTGTCGGACGCTGCTGCCGCCAAGGCTTCTTCCTTTTCCGCTCGCGCAAGCTCGAGTGCTTCCTGGCTAGACGCTGCCGTCGCCAAGGCTTCATCTTTCTCGGCCTGCGCGGCCGCCAGCTCCTTCTTCAGGCGCGCAACCTCACTCTCCAGCGATGATTTGTCAGTTATAGACTGGACAAGAGCTTGGTCACGCGCCTCCGCGTCCAGCTCCAAGTCGCGCTCTCTACGCGCGTACTTGGCCGCGTCCGCCTCGGCCGCCTGTACCTTCTCCCGCGCAGCCTGTAGCTCATGCCCGCGCTTCACGAAGGCGGTGTTGGCACTTGCTCTGTTCTCGCTGAGCTCTGCTTGGAGCTTCTCAGCTCTCTCTCGAGCATCAGAAAGATGCCAAGCAGACACTTTAGCCTCTTGCTTTGCTTCCGCAAGAGCATCACGTACCTTTACGTAATCATAGCGAAGCTCTTGGGAGGCAGCAAAGAAAGCCGACCCAGTAAACAGATGATCGTTGAGCAAGTCATCGCGAGCGCGGCCCTCCTGAAACCTCCTTTCAGCTGGAGGCACAGAATGAGCCCAGAAGTCCTCACACACACCCATGCACTGAAATGAGCTGTCCTCAGTAATGTTCCATCTCGGGCGGTAAATGTGATCGGCTTCCTGCAAACACAAAGTAATGATCTAAGTCATCAAAAAACTAATATGGAAGTCCGCGCAGCGGAGCAAAAACGAACCTATACCTGCGGGGATGAAGCAGAAAATTCAGCGCCAGCCCCACGAGAAGACTGCGCCGGAAAATCTCGTGGCGCTGCAGGGCTGGCGCGGCCGCCGTCGGAGTCTTCAACTTCAAGCTCCTCATCCTCCTCTGAAACAGGCCTTTTCTCCTGCGACCTAGAACCAAAATCAGTCTCGCGAGGAGGGCTGTGCGCAGGAGGAGGTGAGGGAGGTCTCGACGCCGCCAGATCGGCGCGTAAAACGGCCTCCTGCTCCTTAGTAATCCCGATGAGGGGAGATTCAGCGCTTGCAGGAGCAGGAGCAGAACCAGCGGCGCTTGCACCGGCGCCAGGAGTGCCGCTAGCAGCTTGCACGCCAGCAATGACTCCTGTGAAAAAATCAACAAAAAGAAATGGTTCATGACTTGATCTAAAAGAAAGTCAGAAAATAAAAGCGCAATACGTACCTTGGCGCAACTCCGTTCGCGAGTCAAACATCGCCATGAAGTCCATTCTTCCCCTTTTTGAGGGTAAAACAGGGGACTTCGAAGCGACCTCCGGCGCAGGCTCGGCACCTTGTTGCCCCTGAGGTTGGTCCACCAAGGTCGCCGGCTCTACAAACATTTGAGTGAGCAAAGATTCATTAGTAATTCTATCAGAATCGCGATCGTAGAACCATAAAGGATAAGCAAAGTATACCTGTCGAAGGTGAAACGGCAGGCGCAACGCCGCTCCCCTTTTCCGCCGCGCGAAGGGAGGAGGTAGTGGCACCATACCTCGTGTGGACAGGAGGTCTGCCCACTTTTTGAGGCAGGGAAGACAAGGAAAACCCCTAGGTTTTCTCAAGTCCCTTCGCCTGAGTAGGAGGATCCTGAACAACAGGGGCATCATCTTTCTTCTGTTTCTTACTGGCCCCTGCGCCAGTTTTCCCTTTAGCCTTACGCTTTAGTTGGGGCGCCTCCTCCTCATCCTCCTCTTCCGCGAGCTCCAGCTCGTAGTTCTCAAGCGCGTCTACAGTACGTGCAACAGAAGTGTTAGCCAAATTTGGTATTATAAAGGCAAATGCATAAGTACAAAGGCTTACCAGGCGCATCGCTGTCAAAGAGAAATCCCAGATCAACAGGGATGAACATGTCATCGAAGCGATCGGGGAAGCCAACCTCCCCAGCGCCCAGCGCGACGGAGCCACCCTCCATATGCTCATCATAGGCGGCGTGGACATACTCCTTGCTGACTGCACAAAACAAGTCAAATGATATCAGCAAAACGAATTATATTCGCGCAGAAGTAATGCAATGAGTTAACTTACACAAGCCGTCAACTTGGATAACGGGCTCAGTCGCGCTGTCGGCCCACCTCCTGCTCATACCAACCCCCACCAGCGCCTCCTCACAAATGTTCTTGGCGGGGGATGGTTCGGCAGTCAACTTTTTTACCCAGGCGCCAGTTGGGTTCTTGAAGACACCCACATCCGCAGGCGCAGAAGAGATCTCGCGCATGGTCATGCGGATGGGGATCACACCAGCCCTGATATAGAAAAATCTCTCGGACCAGTCATGAAGGCTTTTAAATGAAACAGTGCAGCACTTGACCTTCTGACTGCGAGGAATAAATGAGAACCAAGAATCTTGGATCTTGGGCTTATAAAAAAACTGAAAGCGCCGAGGGGTGGGCTCCTCGCGCTGAGATTTGCACATGAACTCAAAATGAGTCATGCGCACAAGTCCAAACGGATGGACTTGGGATATATGAATCCCATAAAACCTAAGCAGCGCACCCACAAACCTTGTCATCGGGAGACGAAGGTTGCAGTTGGTGAAAAAATGGCAATACAAGGATATAAAGCCGGTGGGCGGGTCCGCCGCCGTTTGCCCGGCAGCCGGCAACATGCAGCCATACTCAGGGAGAAAACCCTGAGAGGCGATAAGGCTGTCAAAATCGGCCTGCCTCAGTTTGCAGGGGATCTCATCCCACTTCTTCACTGCCTTGGTCCTCCCTACCTCCTCCGATGAGGCCTCAGCAGCCCTCTTCCCCTTGCCGGTCTTCTTCAATGTAGACATTACTAACGATTTCACACGGCGATGGATAGGGGAGATTGTGTTGTCTGAGCTATCAGACATACAACTGTGAAAACGGACAAAGGATGCTTCTGAAGAACAGAGATCTGGAAGCAGAACAAAGGCAATCGGAATAGTATGAAGGGAAAAAGCTCTGAATAAACAAGAAGATGAAGGATAAAAAACTCAAAGGGGCTGGCTTTTATAGGCCCAGGAGAGAGAAAAATTGGTGCTGATCGGACTTCACGCGCCCCCACTCGCAGGTGTAAACCAACGCGAGCGCGACACGTGTCCCTGACACTGTGTGAGGGGACACGAAAAGAAACTATACAGGTGCTGCCAGAGTTCACGCGCCACCACTCGCATGAACGGACCAACGCGAGCGCGACACGTGTCCCTGACACTATGTGAGGGGACACGAAAGGCAACTGTAGTACCTCGAGCACACGAAAGGTCTGACACGTCTCCATCACTGACGAATGTCAGCAACAACCAACCACGTGCAGGGACGATTCGTTTGCAACAAAAAGAATAGAATTTCGCGCAACGATGAGTAATAAGAAGAAAAAGACAAACCCCTACTAAAAGAGCAAACTATTAAGTCTAATATCTATCTTACCTCGCTCGCGCGAGACAAGACACACATTAGACTGGGGGGGCTTGAAGAGGTATGTACCCGCCTCAACACCGAGCGAGGCGGGTCAACCCACAAGATATAGACAAGAGGCTTGAAATCAAGACATTATGAAGGCACAAAGCCAAAACCTATGCGCATGGCGCATATCACATATGCTCACGCATATCACATATGCTCATGCATCACATGCTCACGCATCACATGCTCAGGCATCACAGATGCTCAGGCATCACATATGCTCACGCATCACATATGCTCACGCATATCACATATGCGCGTGGCGCATCCGCGCGTGGCGCATATCACATGCTCGTGCATATCACATCTGCGCATGAAACATCTGCGCGTGAGAATAAAGAGAAGACCTCGCGCATCCTCAGGATTGGCGCATATCACACATGCACATAATCAACCTCGTCCTTATCCAAATCAGGATTAGGGCAACCTTGATTGTGCACGTCAGACAACCTTCCAGAAGGTATCTTTTTAAGGAATAAGAATATGCTGATGTTGACAGCTGCCAATGAAAGGTGGACAACTCAGCAAAACCCATGTGCTACCACGTGATTATAACCAATGAAAAAGCACCAGGTGTCCCAAGGACACGTGGCGCAAAGCAATTGGAGGAGGCCAACAAGGCCCTAATTGGGTCTGAGCCCAATCATTGGAAACCCTAGCACTATAAATACCACATCAACTCCATAAGGAGGGGACATCCAATTACAGAGTATTCAGCTATATTAAGCAATACACTTCATTTTCCTTACTCTCATATTATTATCTTCTCCTACAAATTCTTATTCTCACACCGGAGGGTTACCCCAAAGAGGACCCCTCTGTCCCTTTCTGAGGGGTAAGTTTACGGTGCTGTTCATTTTGTAGGTGGAAGAACCCAGATCCCAGAGAACCATCCGTGAAATAGCATAATCACACCCGAGGAAAGTAGATCGTCTACCAGTGAGTCGATCCACGTTTCTTCACTATTGGTGCTAATATGGGCCTTCGTCGGAATTGGCAGCCCATTTTGGATAAGTTTGATATGAAACTTTCCAAATGGAAAGCTAAATCAATGTCATTTGGGGGCCGTTTAACGCTTATTAAAGCGGTTTTGGGGAGCTTTGGAATGTATTATTTTTCAATTTTTAAAGCTCCGGTAAATGTCTTGAAACTATTAGAAACGAAAAGGATGAGATTCCTATGGGGAGGCTCGGATGAAAAGGAGAAAATTAGTTGGGTGGCGTGGAGTAGAATTGTTCTTGATAAGGACCAGGGTGGTTTAGGAGTTGGTACTTTAAAGGCTGCAAATATGGCATTGTTAGCAAATTGGCTTGCACGGTATAAAAATGATAATCACTCTCTTTGGGTGAAGGTCATCACGGCTGTCCATAGTAGCTCACGAAAATGGGTTTCGCTTCCGGTTAAAACTTCTATTGGTGGTACGTGGAGAATTATCGGTAATACAGATAAAGAGAATACTTATGGTAGCTTGAAGTTGTTGGATAGATTAAAGGTGCGGGTTGGTTTAGGTGACAAGACTTTCTTTTGGCTGGATTGCTGGGCTGAATCTTAGCCACTGAAGTTGTTGTTTCCAGCTTTATTTTCCTTAGAACGACAAAAAGACGTGCGGGTTGTGAATTGCTATAATTGGTTCAATAATGAGTTATCTTGGAACTGGAGATGGCAGAGACAACCTACTTCAGTTCAACAACAATACGAACTAAGTAGGTGTCTTGAGTTGGTCTCAAAATTTTCATTTTCTATTAGTCCGGACGAATGGCTTTGGAGTGGTTTAGATGGAGTACTCTCTCGTTTTATGGTGAAATCCTTAAGATGGGAAATAATTTCGATCATCAGGTTCTTGACTTTTCTTTCTGGTTAAATTGGGTTCCGATTAAAGTAAATTGCTTTATTTGGAAATTGTTAATGGATAGGATTCCGACGAAAATTACGTTGTCGTACAGAGGTATTTCGATGGGTGATTGCATGTGTGCTCTTTGCGGGGTGACTGTTGAAACATCACAACACTTATTTGTAAAATGCAAAGTGGCTAGATTGGTATGGTCTAACGTGCATGATTGGGTTAAGATACCAAACTTAAATTAATGTGATTCGGTGAAGGAGCTACTCGTATATCCCACCCAGTACACTTCGAACAAGGAGGAAAGTCTTGCTATTCAATCCATCTCGGCGGTTACGTGTTGGATGATTTGGATTTCACGAAATGAGGTTATTTTTGAGGGTGCCCCCTTTTCGGTGTCTAAGGTGGTGCATGATATCAAAACGGCATCTTTCCTTTGGGTTAAGCATAGAAGTAATCGCTCTAGCTTGGATTGGGAGAAATGGTGTAAATTTAATTTTGTGAATTTTCCGCTTTAAGTCTTTGTCTGGATAGTTGTTTTTATATGTTATGTCCTTGTACTTTTCTGGCCTTTTGCTTCTCGTAAATGGTCCTCTTTTTGTTCAATGATATTGGCTTTTTTTTTTAAAAAAAAGTTATGATTATTCTATTAATTAAAAATCTAGTTAAGCAGTAATAGCAAAATTATGATCACCTATTACTAGTGCTGTTCAAAATCGGATATCAGAAATTTCGGATAGTGAAAATCACTATCCGAATCCGAAGTATGGATATCCGAATATCCGAAAAAGAAGTAAAATAAAATAAAAAACTTGTTTTAATAATAAAAAACCGTACATCATTTTAAGAATTCAAGTTTCCAAATCTAACAAATCAAACATACAACAACCAAATAACAAGTTTTTTAAATCCAACAAACCAAACATACAGCAACCAAACATATAAAACAAAATTAAAAAATATTAAAATTAAAATACCGGATAATTCGGATATCCGAAAAATCTGAAAACTACCATCCGAATCCGAATTTTCGGTTATCCGGGATTCAAATATCCGAATTTTTTGATTCCCGAATTTTCGGATATTTCGGATTTGAATAGTCGGATAATTCGAATACGGATTCAAATTCGAATAGTTTTGAAAACCCAATCCGTCACTACTCACTACCAGCCATGTGTAAAAATGACAACGAAGTATTTTGATCCTTAGCCACATGTCACAACTCAAACACCACATAGAGTTTAAAGCAGCCAATGAAACAACACCTTATCCTATCTGCTTATCCCATCAAAACCAATTCCACCATACATACATACATACATTCATATCTTCTTCAACCCCAAATTCTCCAATTGGGTTTTGGAGAAGCAGCAACCAATATGGCAGCTTCTTTACAGGCAGCAGCAACATTCATGACACCGGCCAAGGTACAACAACTCAAGTCTTCTCCCAGCATCTGCAAGGCCTTTGGTGTTGACTCCACTGGATATTCTAGGGTTTCTTGCTCTCTTCAAGCTGACCTTAAGGACTTTGCTCAAAGATGCACTGACGCAGCCAAGATTGCTGGATTTGCTCTTGCTACATCGGCTCTTGTTGTCTCGGTATGTCCTCCTTGCACACCAAGTGTTTGATGAAATGCCTAACTGGGTATTTGATCTTAGTATGCCAACTGTTTGTTGAAATGTTTAAGTGGGTATTATTAATTTGTTCTTATATTGATTTTACCACTCCAACTGTTTGTTGATTTTTTTATGTTAATACTAGCCTAGTGAAATGTTAATCTTAGCATGCCAACTGTTTGTTGAAATGTCTGTGTGAGTACAACTGTGTGTCATTGTTTATCTGTTCATATATTGATCTTGGTATTCCATATTTTGTTGGTTTTCCTTATTAATACTTGTGTAATGGATTGTTAATTTTTGCATGCCAACTGTTTGTTGAAATTCCTAAGTGAGCATACCGGTTCCAACCGATGAATATCAATTTATATCTGGTTCCTTAAGCTTTGATTATGCTTGCATCATAAGGATTGCTTTTGATCACGTTTATTTAGCTTATGTTATGTGTAATTAACTCATGTATGCATGAACTTTTATGTGATGATTTAATGATAATAAATGTAAACGTATGTCAGGGAGCAAGTGCAGAGGGAAGTCCAAAAAGGCTAACTTTTGATGAAATCCAAAGCAAGACATACTTGGAAGTAAAAGGGACCGGAACCGCTAACCAATGCCCAACCATTGAAGGCGGTGTGGACGGCTTCGCGATCAAGCCAGGCAAATACAACGCCAAGAAGTTCTGTTTAGAACCCACATCTTTCACAGTCAAAGCTGAGGGTATAGCCAAGAACGCTCCACCAGACTTCCAAAAAACCAAACTCATGACCCGTTTAACCTACACACTTGATGAAATCGAGGGCCCGCTAGAAGTATCTTCCGACGGGACCATAAAGTTTGAAGAAAAAGACGGGATCGACTACGCTGCTGTGACCGTTCAGCTTCCGGGAGGTGAACGTGTCCCGTTCTTGTTTACAATCAAGCAGCTTGTGGCTTCGGGTAAACCCGAGAGCTTTGGTGGGGAGTTTCTAGTGCCATCATACCGAGGGTCGTCTTTTCTTGACCCAAAGGGTAGAGGTGGGTCCACCGGTTATGACAATGCGGTGGCTCTGCCAGCCGGCGGGAGAGGGGATGAAGAGGAGTTGCAAAAAGAGAATGTAAAGAACACAGCATCAGGGACCGGGAAGATCACGTTGAGTGTGACATCGAGCAAGCCGGATACAGGTGAAGTGATTGGGGTGTTTGAGAGTATTCAGCCTTCAGATACTGATCTTGGGGCTAAAGCTCCTAAGGATGTGAAGATTCAGGGTGTTTGGTATGCGCAGTTGGAGTGATGAGTTTTTAGTATTCTTGTATTTCTGGCTTGTATATTATCAACAATACTTATAATTAATGAATGCTGTGATCTACTTTCGGGTATCTAATTGTGATTAACAAGCCTTTTCGAGAGCCAATAGGCAGTGATGCTGGCTGGTTCTTTGAAGATGAATGAGTTGTTTTGGATGTTGAGATAGTATGTGATGAGCATAATCAGTATAATGCACCAACATGAACAATGAGAATACACCAACATGATTTATTTAAATTTATGGTATATATATTCATTTAATACCGTATACAAATCATGCCATAATTTTGAGATGACTAATGCACCAGTCCTAATATTTTATTAAATAAACTCTGGATCCAACAAGTCTGGAACGAGTTCTGGATCCCCAAAAATCAGAGCATTAAACTCAAGTTAGGACATCCGAAATCAAGACTTTCGGATCATATGAAACATCTGTGGAGTTGTGAGCTCGGGTTATGCACACCATCAAAACCTAACAAAAGGCGCGTGGACGGTTCAATTTTAATGAACCTTAATGTAGCTTGATTGCCTGTATATGCTCTCTATTCTAAAATTACTATGATGGCGTATTTTATTATGTTGTGACCGGAGATTAACTTTGAGGCAGAATGACATAATTAAATATTTAAAAAGACTACACAAGGCATAAAAAATTTGCCAAGAAACGATGAAAGTTAGTAAGTTCAAACTTAGATTATATACGTTGACATAAGTTAAATTAACTTTGTCATCATCGTGTTTTTTTAAATGTTTTCATTTGTTGAAAGCTATATAATATTTTTAATTGTTGCAAGTTTATATTTGGTAATATGTAATTGGTTTTAATTTTACACAATGCAATTATTTTGATGACTTGATGATCATTCAACGTGTAGGGCTTTGCTTTACTATGTTATAAACAATTAAACATGGGCTGCAATCTGTTTCAGTTATCACTTATCCTAAAATTAATTGGGCTAACTAGAAATGACTACACTTAACTACTTTTGGGTTATTTGGTAGCTTCTTAATGGCTATTAAAATGCTACATCTTAATGATTCATAACCTCTTAATTATTAAGAGGTAATGTCACAAATCATACTTCTTTATCAACTGATGAGAAAATTCACAAATTAGAACAAAAACTCTAGAATAAATCAACCCAAAGATGAACATAAGATAGATAAGAAAATAAAAGAACTTAGACCATCTTGTGATGTTCTAAACACCGAACTATTACAGAAACAACACTCTAACAATAGAAACCCGAAACCCTAACCGGAATCAAGAAGATGAATAACAACCAACCCGAAATAGAAAATATTTTTCGGTTTAATAAACCCATGTGGGCTGGCCTTCACATCTCCGGCTTTAGGTCCAAGCTAGCATCCAAAGCCTATAAGTAGCCATCTAGCCAATACTCCAAAAGTCCATAGTGTCTCGGAAACATATTAAAAATACAATACAAGAAAATAAATTGTTAGCAAGTATTTATGTAAACAAAATGTTTTGATATTGAATTGAAAGTAAGCACATATTTCAGCAGGTAACTTTAAGTCTGAATGGATAAGAGGTAGCCATTAAGATGTTACATATTAAATATTCAGACTTAATGTTACCTTTTAACCATTAAAAAATTATGAATCATTAAGATGTTGTCTCTTAATGGCCATTAAGATGCTACCAAACAGCCTCTTAGATGGAGCACCATTGGGCCAAATAGAACCGGAAGAAAGAATAGAGAGGAAATCGGCAGTTTGCGAAGAGGGGAGATCGCATTTAGAGTTGAAACGAGCACAAAGGAAAGTTTGCGTAAATCTTTTGGAAGATCGCATTTTACTGAATATTCTTTGCAAATATTCAGTAAGGCATCAAACGACAAGTAGTAATCTTTGAGTGACTGTGTGAACTGACGTTATCAATTCCTCCATAGTGTCCTCTAACTTAATGCAAGTCTTATTGCAGTTATTTTTACATACTCATTCCATCATAGTTGATTAGTAGTCGAAAATTTGATTTTTTCTATCCTATGATGAACTTGTTCCCATCAATGCTTACAAATGGCCCTCTTATGCTGTGAGCATTTCAAGTTTCCAATCACAATTTCTAAGGTCAATCGAATGATGTGTGTGAGTGATTGCTTTGTTTTCTCAGTCGGTGCGCTCTAACTTCAATAGTGTTTTCTCTTGTTCTTTAATGATCTATTCAATTTCTTGGCAGGGGCGGATTCAATGTTCGGCTAGGGGGAGCGTTTGCACCCACTCAAGTCCATAGTTTCCTTTATAAATTTGAATATATTAGGTCCAAAGACCCAAGTGACCCATCCAAAAAAAAAATTTAGTGACTCATTCATAATTTTTTTAGTGCCGCAAACTTAACTTTTAATGTTTAAGCCAAAATTTTCAAGCCCAAATTTAATTTTGTTATGAACAATAACAATTAAGCCCATATTGGTTAATTGCCCAACCACTTTAATTGAAAATTTGGAATTAGTGGGAGACGAACAGATTAGGGTGATAACGGCTTCACACGTGACATCTCAGGTTAGATTTATTTTGTAAATTGTGATTTTGAATTCTTGATTATATTCTAATATAAAACAAATATTCATGATTCACGGTTCATTACTTGTTAATTTATTTCTTTTGTATTTAAATTCTGCAACTGCAAGTCCAGTAACCAGTTTTGATCTTCTGTTTAAAAAAAACAATACCCTTTTCTTCAAAATCAAAAGGCATGTGATATTTGTTGTCTTATAGTGAATGATTATTTGGTTTCTAGCTTTCTAATTTATTCATTGTTTGAGTGTATCGTTTATTATTATTGTTATTTTTTTTAAAGTTCAACACTATTTAACTTTGTAATCCATTTTATTTGTGCAGTAAGGGCTTTTAGCTATGATGACTATGGGAAGATTCTTGTCTTTGAAACGAAAACACTGTCCGTTGGACCAAGTTTAGTTGATCTAAATAATCTTCCTTGGGATCCTATCAATAGAAAACGAATTTTAGATTATCACCTTAATCAAAGAGATGAAATATGGAGAAAGTATTTGCCAAATGGACCTTGTCAACCAGGTGGACATGGTCATGTCTTTTCAAAAAGAGATATAGGGTCTACAGAACGACATTTCAACACAGATTGGTATGATTAGTACGGTAATTGGTTAGAATATAGTGTAAAAGAGAACAAAGTATTTTGCTTGTGTTGTTACCTATTTGCAAATTATGTTGGGAACCAAGGGGGCGTGATATATTTGCGTCAAATGGGTTTAATTCTTGGAATAAACCAGAAAGACTTGTTAAACATGTTGGTAATGTCGGTAGTGCTCACAATAAAGCACTTAAAAGATGTGAAGATCTAGTAAATCAAAATCACTCTATTGCCACTTGTTTTTCATAAGCAAGATGATATGGTGAAAAAAGTGAATCGACTTCAACTGAATGCTACCATTAATGATTGTAGATTATGCTTGAAAAATACATTATCCTTTCGTGGTCATGACGAGAGCAATGAATCTCTTTGCAAAGAAATTTTTTTGGAAATTATGGACTTAATTCTACTCCATTATAAGGAACTTCGAGAATTGCCAAAACCCGCAGGTAATAATTAGTGATGATGTGTTTTAAGGAAGAGGTTCTAAAATTCTATTTTCAAAGACATCGGTGATGATGTGTTTGCTTTGTTAGTTGACGTGTCAAAAAACAACAAATGGCAATTGTATTACGATACGTTGATAAACGAGGACTTGTTAAAGTGCGATTTGTTGGTCTTGTTCATGTGATGGAGACATCTTCTTTGGCTTTCAAGTCTGCCATCAACCAATTTTTTGCTAAATACAGATTGAGTTTTAGTTTGAATTGACGAGTTCTAAGTTGAAATTATTTTTTGCACCCTCTGGCTAAATTTTTTGGATCGTCACTAAATTTTATGGTTTTGCGATGTTTGCCATTTAAGTTTTTTCAGTCATATTCTCAATGATAGTCTTCCTTCATTAATCAGGTTTAAATACAGGAAGATAAACTAGTTTTGCTTTAGGATGTTGTCATGTTAGTCGATCATCATATGCAATATCAAACTTCAATAGTAAGCTCGACCATAAAACAACCCTTAATACTTATTTTCTTCATTCAAAGGAGGCGACCATTCCTCAAAAAGACAAAGCAAATGGTCAATGGATACATTATGACTTTGGATATGCATCACACATGGTGTTGGATATTTAATCACATTCACATTAAAGTAAATCAATGTCAATTCAATTACAATAAATCCGGAAAAAGACATCTAATCAAATTGTAAGTCATATAATAATAATAATAATAATAATAATAATAATAATAATTTTTGTTTTCAAATTAAGCCAATCAACTTTAACGCAACTGACATTGAAGGAAAATAAACTGTTAGGCTGGTTTCAACCGGGTTTTATAGTAGTAGGCCTTCAGGTGACGGATTGTCCATGAAACATGAGATGGTGTGTTTGACATACAAGGTTGTCTTTTGTCATTGAGTTACCTAAATCTAATATTTCAAAAACCAGTATATTTCTCATATCGGACTGAGTTAAATAATAGTACAATCGGTTGAACTGGGTTGAATAATTTACTCTATAATCTTAATCTTAAATACATATATAAACGAAAGCTCTCTAAATTCTCTCAAGCCACCAGATTGCTTTATTCTCAAATATAGGCTTTTCATTATTTGACCTGAATTCATGGGTATGAGTCTCACAAAACGCGGATAACCCTTAAACAGGTTATAACATTTCATTATATTAAAAATTAATTTTATCAAATATTAAGATATCCAATTTTTTAAATAAAAATATATTATTAATAAACAATTTTGTCGTAAAAAAATAAGCGGCTCATGAGTCTCAGCAAACTCATAGCTTATAAACGGGTTATAACATCTCATTTATTTGTGAAACTCTTTCATCATCAAACCTAAGTAAATTATTAACTTTCCTACGATATAATAAAAATTAAAATCCAAGAAAGTATAAATATTAGACACAAAAAAGAAACACAGCCCCCGTAATATGGGGGATAAAAACTAGTTTTTATATAAATGCTACTTTCAACTAAACAATAGTTTAAAAGTATATGACTCAATAATAACAAAAAATCCAAAAGCTAATTCACAATTAAAAATAATACAAAAATACTTTTAAACAAAGTTTTTTTTTTAAATAAAAGTGTAAAATAGGTTTAAGACATCGTTTACTGGTTTACTCATTTTAATTTTATCTGTTAGGCTAAAAGTCATTTTTAAAAGATATGAGTGGCAAAAAATACCAAAAATCTATCGGTCTTAAACCGCTATTTTTTATAAAAATCAGCTATTCGATGCTCTAACAAGCCGTCTAAACATACCGGACTCTAACTACCAACTACTTATTCGAAATCCTGTATAACCGGTAACCAGCCCGTACAAACCGGTATTTAAGACACATTGGAAAAAAATAACAATTTGAAAATTAAAAAAGGGACATAAAAGAGGTCAAAAGAAAAGGTAATATTAATTAATTAATTAATTATAATAATATGAATCCATCATCGTCGTCTCTTTCGATCTGACTGACGTCGTTACTTTTATTCTTGTTCATTCAACAAACGTGGAATGGCCTGCACGCACCATCGCCGATGGCTATTGAAGAGGTAGGTCCCAGCAAAGCCCAGTTGGACCCGCAAGACTCACCTTAAAGAGGTACGTCTGCGCAAAGACCAACTGGATCTGCAGGACCCACCATGCTCAGAGAGATGAAGACCTTACACGCAGTATGCCAGCTGATCCCGCAGGAAAGCCTCCCTTGGTACAGTACCCTGCCTGTTCCCGCAGCTGTAGGTACAAACCAAGAAGGAAGGCTACCCGCACTAACAGTAAAGCTACACGCATAAGGCACTAACTCTTCAGCAATGTCACCTGAAGAAGGAATGAGCAGGGCGGGAATATTCCCGCCCAAAAGAGCCAGTCCGTACGCTTCCAGAAGATCTTTTGTACTATACCTACCAAGGTATGGACAAATAGACAAGATCTGGTAAAAGCGACCTATGAACCAATCACAGGGTGACAGCTCACCGAAAATAGTACGAGGAGGAGCACGCTCCAGTACAAAACGTCGCCATCAGCCGCTGCCTACCCACCAACTCCCATCGTGGCACGAACATAGCCCGTAGTTGGTGGAAAAGGAATATTATACAGCTGGCCGTACCTGCTTGGAAACCTACCTTCGGCTATAAATACTCCAACACCTTGGAACGGTATGATCATCTCATATCATCTTATTTTCTCTCTAGCTATTTCTCTCAATATACATTTATATTCAAAGCAATCTAGTCTGATTCTCACGCCGGAGGGTGGTCACAAGGAGGAACCCCCCCCTTCTCAGTGACGAGCTCACGGTGTCTGTTTTGCAGGTCGAGAAGAATAACCATCTTTGCCGGACCTAACCCTCGTGGTAAACATCTACTTAACCCTAAGATTATCCGTAATCTGCCGGGGTCATTTAGTGTTTCTTCATTGGCGCCATCCGTGCATTAAGCTAGAACTAATTCTCTTTCTCAGTTTTTTCGAACTTCTGGGAAGATGGTTAAGGTTACTCCGATGCCAAGGCCACCGAGTGACCAAGAAACTCCGGTAATCACAACCCTAGCTACTGGGGGGAACACCGGTGAATACACGATTTTTACGAACACTACCCTGGTTACCCAAGCCGGGGCAAGTGCAGTAAACAATCCTCCCCTGGGATTCATTGGACGAGGCTTCCCCGCAAACACTAGATCAAGTTAAAGCTTGGGCGGAAGCACGTCAGAAAGAATTCCAAGCTGAGTTGGATGAACGTTTACGTTCACTCCAACAGGCCAATGACGAATTCGGAAGCACTCGACAACAGCTCAACATGAGCA
This sequence comes from Bidens hawaiensis, assembly GCF_021521415.1. Classification (NCBI taxonomy): domain Eukaryota; kingdom Viridiplantae; phylum Streptophyta; class Magnoliopsida; order Asterales; family Asteraceae; genus Bidens; species Bidens hawaiensis. The sequence continues at coordinate 184,184 of NW_027495336.1, read as the reverse complement.
ATGATTGCGAGTATTCGGATGATGATTGGGAAGAATTTGACAGTGACGCAAACCCTCGTCATAAGGCGAAAGGGAAGCGTAAAGAAGCAGACTTCCGCTCGAAAAGAAGTTTTGGAGAAACTTTCAAGCCAAAGAGCACGGGGGAAACCCACGTGACTTATCCAAAACTTTCAGACCAACTGTTGCAAATGCAGGAACGTCCAAGTTTGCAAGAGACATTGCGGAAGCAATCGCTCCAAAGAGTGCCAAACAGATATCCAACATAGGCACTTACGATGGCGTATCTGACCCGGACGATCACTTGAACAGATTTATAGCGGGGGCAACCGTCAGCAATTGGACGGAACCCACATGGTGCTACATGTTCCAGATGACGCTCGTCGGGGCAGCCAGAGCGTGGTTTGATCGTCTACCGGTCCACCACATCTATGATTGGGCAGACTTCCAGCACAAGTTCAGCCAGCACTTCAGTCAACAAAGAAAATATACTGAAGAGCAGTGGACGATCCTCAACTGCGTCAGAGAGGAAGACGAATCTTTGCTAGACTTCATCACTCGCTTCAACTCAAAGAAGCTAAGTCTGGGCACCATTAGTGAAGATCTTGTTCGCGCCGCTTTCATCCAGGGCGCTGAATACCCAGAGCTCATCCGCACGTTGACGGGTAAAGATGGCATGCCCACCACGTGGGATGCCATCATGACGGCAGCTAAACGCTTTGCCGAGACGGAGAAGCAACTGGGTAGAAACCTTCCCCAAAGCACAAACCTCTACACGCAGAAAACAAGAGAAAATAACGTATGTACCGCCCGACAAAATAAGAAGAGGAAGCTTGGTATTTGGCAGTCAAGGATAAACTTTGACACCTCATCCAGCTCTCGCCCTCTCTTAGGCGGAAGGGACAATACGCACTCGTCAAACCGGAATCCCAGATGGACGCCACTCACCAAAAGCGTCACCGAGATATTTGCCACCGAGAAACTCCCATGGCCAAAGGCTCCAATAATCCGACAGCGTCATAACGCTGATCAGAGCAAATCCTGTGACTTCCACGAGACCAAAGGCCACACCACGGAGGAATGCACATCTTTGAAGGATATCGTCGACACATTCGTCAAAGATGGAAAACTTACACACCTCGTGGCGTCAATCAAGAACGGAGGGAGGAATGAAAATCGGTACAAGGGCAACGGACGAAAGCCCATCGACATCAGCATTCACATGGTTCATGGCAACGTCAGAGGAAGAAAACGACGAACAACAGAGCCAAGTGCGTGGAAGGAAGCTGAAGTGCGCTTCCCGCGTGTGCCAGGAGGACCCAACAAAGAAGGCCACATAGTCATCAAAAGTCAGCTGGGGCACTACATCACCTCCCGCACTCTTGCTGATAACGGCGCTTCGTCAACGATCATGTATAGGCAGTTCTTCGACAAGCTAGACGACGAAGACAAAGAACGCCTAGAAACGGTTTACGCCTCGATGGAAGGGTTTGACGGCAGCACAAACACCCCCTTGGGTATCCTATCTTTCCTCGTCACTCTCACGGACGGGAAGTACTCCCGCACAGAAGACGTGGACTTCGTCGTAATGAGGAAGCCACACCACACATACGACATTCTCTTCGGGAGAGATGGGATGGCAAGATTTAATGCCGTGGTGTCTTCGGTCCATGGCATGATGGGATGGCCAACAGCTAAGGGTGTCGCGATGATCACGGGTATTCCCCAGAATTTGGTGAGCGATAACGGCACCAACTTTGCTAACCAGAAGCTAAAAAAGTGGCTGAAAGAACTTCAAATCACCCACACCTTTACCTCAGTGGCACACCCGCAGGGTAATGGTGAGGTGGAAAGAGCAAACAAGAGCATCGTCGACGGCATAAAGAAAAGACTCTTGGAGCATAGATCCGGCTGGGTGGACGAAGTTCCACACGTCCTTTGGGCGAACAGAACGCTAAAAAAGGCAAGCACGGGTGAAACCCCGTTCAGCCTCACCTATGGCACTGAAGCCATGGTTCCAGTCGAGATCGGTTTACCCTCACCAAGAGTCATAACTCAACCAGAAGACAATGATGCGGAAAGACGGTTAGACCTTATGCTAACCGAAGAACGCAGAAACTTAGCCGCAGCGCGTGAAGAGAACTACAAGCGACAAATGCAAAAGTACTACAACACGCGGGTAAAACTCTGCAACTTCAATGTCGGAGACTACATACTGCGTAACAACGAGGCTTCGAACCAAGAGCGCCCAGGAAAGCTGGCCCCGGTCTGGGAAGGACCATACATTATTAAAGAAGTTTTGGGAAAGGGCGCATACCGGCTCGAAAGGCTCGATGGCACTCCCATCCCAAGAACATGGAATGGAGCTCAATTACGCAGATGTTACATGTAGATCAATTCCAAACTTGTAAAGAAAAGGCCTAGAGCCACTTCTAATGGAAATGATTCTCCTTATCACATTGTGTTGATAGCCTTACCTTTAATACATATGAACTGACCACACTGATATGCCGGTATTCACCGCATAAATAAGTGAGGGAGGAAGTAAGTCGTTGCGTGTGGAAAGCGGCGAAACCCGCATAAACACAAAAACGGTAGAAAATTTCTAAGGAAAAGATGAGGAAAACCTTCACGCAGGTAATATATAGGTGAAGTTTGGTCATCCTACTAAGTGAAAGTGACGGTCCTACCCGCACAATCATGATAGAGGAAACTGAACATTAACCTATTATCAATCACGCGTCGAAAGGTTAACTTATTCAAAACACTTAGAAAATTGCTATGTTTAACTAAAATATGCATGAGCAAGTCATATAATGTTTACAAGGCAAGGCGTTAACAAAACATTTATATTCACAATAAAAGTTCTGACATTACAAAATGGCTATGTATATACCCGCCTGCAAAAATACAAATCTACCCTAACGGTTGGAAGGGATCTCAAGGTTCAAGCTTCGGGACCACTCCCTCCGAACCCACTTGAACCCGCACCATCAGTTGGCTGCGGCGGTTCAAGGAAAGCTTTGAGAACAGCTAGCCCGTCATCAGCAGCAGCAATTTCATTCACCTTCTCCCCAACCGGATACGGGAAGGCAGCATACTGGTTCACGGCTTGGTCGTAGGCAGCTTCAGTGTCAACAACGTGTAAAGGAAAGTTAGAAGGCGGGATGCCCTTCTCTGCAAATTCTAGACCAAGCAGGAAACCAGCTTTCTCCCCATCCTCATGAGAAGCGTTGAGGGCTACACTCATAGCATCGTCATAAGATGTGTTCGCGAAAATCCGATGCACAACCTACAAATATATATATATAAAAAACTTCTAAGTATAAAGAAGCGTAAAGCAAAGAAATTAAGGAACTATGCGTACCTGCGGCAACGCTTCTCGTAGAAGCCATCCTTTATTGGCCAGAGCTTCTTGAAGGGTAGCTTCAGCTTGATCGCGGGCGCGTTCGGCTTCATTCTTGTTGAGGTTGGCAAGCAATACATCCTTGGCAGCAGCCTCTTCAACGCCCTTAAGCTTGCGCTCAGTGCGATCAAGCATACCCTTCTGATCCAAGAGCTCTTGCAGCTTCTTGGCATCTTCTAAAGCCAAAGCATCATGAGCCTGCTGAAGCTTCTCTAGTTTGGCTCTAAGCACTTCGTTCTCAGCGCGCAGAGGCTCAGCAACGGCTTTAGCTTTGGTGGCCCTTTCGGTCGCATTACGCGCAGTTTCCTTGGCCAACCTAAGCTGTTCGTTAACAGCTTGGGTAGCCTTGGAACGGGCCTCATGCCTGGCCTGGATCTCGACCTCAAGGTCCTTAAAGGCCTTCTCTTTCTCCGCAGCAATGGCGGCGAGCCTCTTGTTTTCCTCCCGCAGCGAACGCGCCTGAGCCACCTCCAGGCTACGCGCAGTCTTTAACTTGTCGTTTTCACGACAAAGCAACTCGTCGCGCTACTGCATCCGGGCGAGGAGGATTCGGAGCTCGTTGGACAGCCTACCCTCCTGGTAGCTAGCCATTGCCTCCCCCAACGCACCGCTTGGGGCGGCATGGCGCGCCCAGTCGACACAGTCCGCAGCCGTCCTTAGGGTTGTTCCTCGGCGGATATTCCACCTTGGAGCATACACCTCATTGGAATCCGAAACTGCAAAAAACAAAAAACAGTTAGGTAAAAATGATAAGAATGGATAAAAGGCCAAAGTAACCCCACGCACCTGTAGGGTCGACAACAGGCTGATAGCCGCTAAACCCATCACCTGAACCTAAAGGATATCCATCCAAGAGGTCAAGGAGATGGGAAGGAGGCAAAGGTTGGACTCCCTCATCAACAGAGGTAAGTCTAGAGGTCCCAACTCTAAACATACCTGAAGCACCGGCCGAGGACGAGGTAGTCGCTGGCGCCGAACGCGGCAATGTAGAAGCCATGGAGGCGGAGACCATCGGAGATGAACTCACAACCGTGGTAGCCGCCGCAGCTGTGCTCGCGGAAAATGTCACCGCCGGTCCGGTGAAGGATGTAGTGAAGATGGCACTGACGGCCGGCGGAGATGACATCATAACTGGAACAGTTGCTTCAACAGTATGAGCAACTGAACCAGCACCAGAAACAGGCGCAGCCGCCTGGGTCATCGCCTTGGATAGATTGACCAAACCTATCGTCGTGGGTCCTGAACTGCTTCCTCCCGCACCGCTCTGGAAAGCGGATACATCCACTCCTGCATAAAGAACAATATTAAAAACAATAGCGGAAAGAAATGCGGAAAAGGTACACAAAAAATATACTTACGGGTTTTCTTAATCTTGAAAGACCTGACAGGCGGAGACGAACCCGATGGAACTGGCCTCTTCACGCCAGTCACCGTCACAACGCTTGGTTGCTCGGAGGTGACAGCCGTCTCAACCTCCGAGACAATGGTCTCGCCACCACCAAGGTTCCCCGCCGCCTCCTCACTTTCAGTCTCGGAATCAGACTGATTTCCCAGGTTGACGACGGAGGTAACCTTCGCCTTGCCCTTCACGCCAGCAGCCTTCTTCTTCCTCACAAAGAAAGGCCCATCTGCGGATCCCTCATCAGAAGATGACAAAATCAGAGGAATTCCAGCAGAAGTTTGAGCATGAAGAGGACGAGGATTAAAAAACTCCTTACCTGGTCGAGTGGCACTCAAAATTTCGTGGCCCGGCGGGTAAACCTCTACGAATCTATCCGCCGTTTGCTCCAGAATGGGCAAATCGTTCTCATCGAGATCACGAGTACCCAACCGTGCTGGACCACCAGTCTCCCGCGGATGCAAGAGCGACTGTAAGTCGTTCCCCTATGAAATAAACAAGATAATGTTAGAAGAAAAACCCTAAACCAACATAAAAGACAGAGCATACCGTAAGGGAAATAGTTCAAACCGTATTCAAGGACGATGGGTATTTGCGGCGTCCCAGACCCAGCATCCTTCCACACGTGGCTCATACCGAGCATCACCATCCCAGACTCCGCGAAGCGATAAACCGGAGTCTGGATCTGGGAGATCTTGGCGAACCATTCCGTCTCCTGGTAATTGGAGGCGTGAAGGTTGGGGAGCAACCGCCCATTCTTGAACGTCATCGCGCTGGGGACGACGCGAGCGGAGATGAAGAAAAACTCCCGCTTCCAAGAACGAAGACTATGCTCGGTAGCACAGATCTTTAACCCCTTTATCCGGGTAACAAGGGTATACCAACCCTAGATGCACCTCCAGGTGTAGAAGGTCATCAGACGGTCGTCGCGGGGCTCGATGCCCAAAATACGGCACACCCATTCGAAATGGCGAACTTTAGCGATCGCCATTGGGTGCACCTCCGTCAAATGCACACCATGTTTCTCCAAAACACGGTATACGAACTTCGTTAATGGGAATCTTAGATTCCCATATATGAAGAATGAGGCGTACACCCCTATCTTGCCCTTTGGGGCATCGTACACCGTCTGGTGGGGCTCCGGAAACTCTGGCTCGTACGGCTCCAGCATGAACTTTTTGACGATGTAATGATACACATCGACAGAAAGAGTACACTGGCACTCGCCAGCAGTACTCTTATCGTCCTTATCGGACGTAGACGTCGGGTTCTCGAAGTAAACGTCAGACTCCTCGACGTTAACCTCAGGATCGTGAGTGGAAGAAGACATATTTTAAAAGTTAAAAGAGCGGTTTCAGAAGAATGCTCGCCGGAAAGGATGAGTATTCGCCGGAAATCGCTTTAAGAGGAAAAGAGTGAAGTGAAGGTATGGAATGAGATGCACCCTCTCCCCCCTTATATACTCATCGCAATGAATGCGATGAATTTAATGCGGGGGAGAGAGAGAGCGCAGGTGCAATGAAAGGGCGACACGTGGATAAAGCAAGCTGGCAACAGGTGTCAGAATGGCGCGTGACATGAAACTCGCGCCCACGCGCCTGAAAAAGCGTCCTGATTGACCACATGCTGTCACGTCGTCATAACTCCCTGCACGTCCTGAAACCGTCAGAAGACGCCAACGTCCCTTCAGCCGTTTGGATTGTCCTTATCCTTTCACCAATTTTTCGAATTTCAAAAAGATTCAAAAAGATTCAAAAATAAGAGGGAATATACCCCCTTACCTTGGAAATCAAGAAACCATAAAACAAGTGCGGGTACAGTGTCAAGGCGAAACCCTTCACATACTTAGCATTTGAAGGGAATTGAAGCCAAGAAAATACCTTGGAAAACAAGGAACCATAAGACAAGTGCGGGTACAGTGTCAAGGCGAAACCCTTCACATACTCAGCACTTGCAGGGAATTGAACCCAAGATGGATCTTACGGGTCATGCTTGCGGAAAGGGAAATAACACCCCCGCATGGCGGGAACGTTGAGAACTAGATTGTTTGAAGCTTCAAGGTGGAATTGGTTGTTTAACATAACTGATCACTATGTCTAAAACTACCAATACCCCGCGGAGAATCTACACAAGTGAAACTCGATGCTCCCGACTTGCGGAGAAGTTACGCACCTACCCACATCATACCCAAAGATCAGGCAGAAAAAGTCAGGAATTTTCTGCAAGTGACATTAGGAAAACTGCGGGAAGAATCCCCACGGAGAACCTTAAAAAACGAAAACCCCCTTTTCAAAACCCCTTGCTTAAAGTCCAAAAGTTCACCTCACTTATTAAAATTCATGAGAAGAACAATGGACTAGGGGGACTTGAAGAGGTAGGTCCCAGCAAAGCCCAGTTGGACCCGCAAGACTCACCTTAAAGAGGTACGTCTGCGCAAAGACCAACTGGATCCGCAGGACCCACCATGCTCAGAGAGATGAAGACCTTACACGCAGTAAGCCAGCTATTCCCGCAGGAAAGCCTCCCTTGGTACAGTACCCTGCCTGTTCCCGCAGCTGTAGGTACAAACCAAGAGGGAAGGCTACCCGCACTAACAGTAAAGCTACACGCATAAGGCACTAACTCTTCAGCAATGTCACCTGAAGAAGGAATGAGCAGGGCGGGAATATTCCCGCCCAAAAGAGCCAGTCCGTACGCTTCCAGAAGATCTTTTGTACTATACCTACTAAGGTATGGACAAATAGACAAGATCTGGTAAAAGCGACCCATGAACCAATCACAGGGTGACAGCTCACCGACAATAGTACGAGAAGGAGCACGCTCCAGTACAAAACGTCGCCATCAGCCGCTGCCTACCCACCAACTCCCATCGTGGCACGAACATAGCCCGTAGTTGGTGGAAAAGGAATATTATACAGCTGGCCGTACCTGCTTGGAAACCTACCTTCGGCTATAAATACTCCAACACCTTGGAACGGTATGATCATCTCATATCATCTTATTTTCTCTCTAGCTATTTCTCTCAATATACATTTATATTCAGAGCAATCTAGTCTGATTCTCACGCCGGAGGGTGGTCACAAGGAGGAACCCCCCCTTCTCAGTGACGAGCTCACGGTGTCTGTTTTGCAGGTCGAGAAGAATAACCATCGACAATCCAACCACCGACAATCACCTAATTGAGAACAACAACAACAGCACAGGATGAGATTAGTTAATAATAATAATAATAAATGGAAGAAGAGTTTCCAGGTGCCGTTGGAACGAGTGCAAGCTGAGCACTGAGGTTAGGCCAGGCCAGGCCATCTTCTCCCTCGCTTCGCTTCTCTTCTCTTCATGTGCCTCGGTGTTGAATTCTACGCCTATACCTCTTTCTGGTACTTTTTACTTTTTTATTTCTAATTCTAATTTAGGCTTTTAGGCCGATCAACCTCTTGCTCTGCTCAGTTTTCGAATTCATTCTAATTCTCAATTAGCCAAAATTAAATAATTAATTAATTGTTGCAGTTAACAGACTCAATTTTATGTTTGTTACATATCAGGAAACAACCAACAATTTGTGCCACCTGCTTCCTAACTGGTGAACCAATAATCTCTCACCTGCTTCCTGATTAATAAACAAACAATTTTCACACATTTCAATATTAATGACTTACAAATGCAGTCAATATTGCTGCTATAGCGGTTGGTTATCAGACCTCTTGCGGAATATCGGTCAGAGTATCCGTACCAATAATATCGGTGATACTGACCACCGATTTTCCCAATATCAATTTTTTATGTCTTAATTGTCAATTTTTAGTGTGTCTTAAACCACTTCCTACTTGCTACAATCGTTAGCGTTTTGTAAGTTGCAAAAGGTTAATTTGTTAATGGTAGGAGGAGAGTATGTATACTGAATTGTTAGTGTTAAATTGCTATTTACATATAAATTCTGCATGATATTGAAATTACCGATATCCCACCGCAATAACCAATATCTCAAATAACAGTCCTTGACCGATATCCGATACTTTTCCGCATTAACTGCATATAGAAAGTTTTAACACTTCACACGAGTGATAATTTAGGATTCATTATGCTGACTTTAGAATTATTGATACTGACATGTTCATTTGTGTACTGAATCCTTGATTATAGTAAGGTATATGATGACTGATTTCCTATATTTGTTTTGTTTCAGTTTCTTGGTGACAATCAAAGGTTTAACTATACCGTGGAGTTTAACGCTCGCAATGGTTGATGCATTCTCCGTATTTATAAAACGTCCATCTAGTCAAGTACAAATCGTGTCGATAATCGTTATAGGCGACTGAGTACGTTCTTTTTATACCTGGTTTGCAAAATTAATAATAAAAAAAACGTTCTTTAACTGTCTGTCTGTTTGTCTGATGATAACAAGTTTGAAAATGATGACAGGTTCTGTCATTCTTATCACTAGCAGCAGCATGCTCAACTGCCAGTGTGGCTGATTTCATGATAACAGAAGCCAGTGCATACTTTTGTGGTAAAAAAATGTGCAGCAGGTATCAATTGTCAGCTGCAATGGCGTTCTTGTCGTGGTGCTTGTCAACAGGCTCGGCTCTTTTTAATCTTTGGCTTCTGCCTTCTTTATGTACTAATTTGTAGATAAAAGTTATTCCCATTATAGGATTGATGTATAGTTGCATACGGTACAAAAAAATGATGATTTTTATAGCTTAGGTTTCAATGTTTATAGCATATCTTGCACCCGAGTTCAGGAACTGAACAAGGGTAAATCTGTTTATGCATTTGTCAAGTGAAAATATAACTATCTTTTTTATTAAAGTTTTTGTCATCTGTAGTTGAAGTTACCGTTAATAAAGATTATTGTAACCACCATAGATTTGTGTATGAGTATGTGCACATTCATGATTGATATTATTTAAATATTGATGCATACATGTGCATATAGTTGGTGATCCAGATCATATAAACAAATCCATCAAGAGTATGAAATAGATCATCTGTAGGAATCTTAGTGCATATTTGCAGACATGGCCGGTGTGAGTGCTGCAAGTACAGATTTTGTGTTGTTTTGCCGGTGGTTTTGGGTGCTGTTGAACATGCATCTGACAATTTGGAATCCTTTGGTCTGTCTACTTGTTTACTTTTGTATATTATCTTGCTAAGGAAGGAGGCAGGAACAAGACTTTCATCAAAACTATATTTTTTTAACTCTGATTTCTTTCAACTTGGCGTCTGAAATTTCAGCTTGGTTACATAAATAAAATTCAATGCCATAAGGCACAAAATGAATGTTTTCAAATATAACTTATAAGTGAAGTCCATGTGCTTGCTTTTGGCTAGCAGCAGTAAGAGCACTTCTATTTTCAATATATTCAAGGGTAAATATAATAAAAAAACTAACATACTTTCAGTTTTTTCTTTTTTTTAAATTCCTTTAACAAAATGCACAAGTGTTGTATGAACTACGTGTATCACAAACTCTTGTAACAAAAAATTCTTAATTTATTTAAAACATTTAAAAAAATGATAAAAGGGTAATTGGTGAAACAAGCTTCAAGTGGTAAAAATCTACCTACTCTAATAAAGTAAAATAATTGTGACACGTGTCAGTTAGTGGTTAATCCTCAATATTCTTTCCCTTCCAAAACTAATATATCGCATATATAAGTAATTATTTATTTTCCTTTTACACTCCATTTATATTATATCTAATTAAATTATTCACTTTCTTTAAACTTTATTTGTATTATATCATGCACTTTTATACAAATAAATATTTACATATTATACTAATGTACATTGTTAGAATTTATTTCACAACATACTTGGTGAAATCCAAAAATCTACAACAAACCATGTTTATTAAATATTGAAAATATAATTTTAAATGTTATCATTAACATATTATTATGTATATTGTTGAAGATTGTAAATTAAAGAACAAACACTAATATGCTTTCAATTTACAAAGTAATTTTTTAATCATTAAATTATAAATATATGCTTAAAAGTGTATCCATTTTTTTTAAATAAATCCATTTATCTATTGTTTTTTTCATATTTATTATTATTATTATTATTATTATTATTATTATTTCTAAAGTGCTATTATTAATTATATTACTGTTAAACTTTGATTTCTTTTATATTGTCTCATACATATGTATTTTATAGCTGATGGTCTCTCTGGAAACCACATCTCTATCATTTTGGATAGAGGTACGGTGTGCCTACATCCCACCCTCCCCAGACCCTACTTATAGTTTTGCTATTGGTGGGACTTCACTGGGTATGATTGATTTATTTTGTACATTGTCATATAAATTTATAAATTAAAAATATATGATTTAAACCTGTCTATTTAATTTTTCGGTTAATTTAGCAAACTATACATATATGTGTTAAACTATAAGTGTAGTATATACCAATCACTTTCATATATAATAAATTTATCATATTTAGTTTCTTGGGTTTTTTTTATCAATGATTGCTTCGAGTTTTTGGTGAACTTAAATTTGATTGTTACGGGTTAAATGTTGATAAATAGAACGTTTGGTACAAATTAACAACATTTGGCTCAAATTTGTTACGTGTAAAAAATGGTAATCTGAATATTTTTAAAATTTTGATATTGCAAATAGATATATCGTCAAACTTGTTACTGGTTCAAAGTTTTGACTTGAAAATGTAGAACAAATGAAAGTTATAATTTTAATGTGATTGAGTTTCAAATCTGTTTTTAGTGACATTTTTGGAAATAGTCAAAAGATTCGGGATTTTGCACATTGAGTATTTTTAACATGACTATTAAAATTAAAGAAAAAATGACAACCACTTCTGACATGCCACCTCCATGCCTATCAATACTTCTATCTTTATCAAATTATGTATGTTTTTGCCCGTGCATTATTTTTTATTAAGTTTATTTTATTTTTTTTTTGGAAAAATTTAATTTTATGATATAAATAAAATCAATTTATATATAATGATACAAGCATAGATGTAATATATTTTTCTTCATACATTATGTATTACTTTATTTGTAACTTAATTATTTTGATTATCCCGTGTATTACACGGGCTCTAAAGCTAGTATTTTGATATTATAAAATATAAAATGGACTTCTAATTGAAACATTTTTTGGGCTTGTCATATATTTGTCTAAATGGGCTACTTTCTTAATTTTTAGCTCGCGTTCGAAAATATACAGGGCGGCGTCCAAAAATCTAACGGTCAATTAAAAAACGGTAATATAAGTAACATATAAAAAATATAAAAAAATGTGGTGTCGCTTGACCCCGAACCTTTTTTACTAGGTAAAATATGACGACTGCTTAGATATCACTCCATGAACATGATAGGGGCGTTTGCGGGTTATTATATCGGGTTTTGGGCTTTTCGGTTTGGTATATTTAGGTTTCAAAGTGTTAAATTCATAACTGAAAGTTTGAAACCCGGTTCAAATCTCTCATGATTTTTTCTGGTTGGATTAACTACGTTGCGAGTATCTAAGAAAAATAAAATAAAAAGTATGCACAACTCAATAACAGCAATAAACCATTTGATATTTATGAGCTCTTGAAACATCAATTACACTTGTTTAGATGACATATAGCATTGATGATCACCTATACGTATTAGATGTTGCTAGTTGCAACAATATACTTCCTATTATGTAAACAAATCATTCGTGAATGAAGAGAATCATCAACAAATATTCACAGCTCAATAACAAGGATAAACAATGACCAAGAACTATCGTATTTGAGAGAATTAGGGCTCTCGATTGAACCTATTAAACGATTTCTTGTTCGATTATAGTTGCTTTGGTAACGGATAGCCATAAACTGAACAGATATATATATATACAATAGACAATCAATTGTTTAAGAAGAAAAATAATTAGAAGATTGTCTCAAGATCAGTTTCCCTGCTTTTCTTTTGTTCTTGGAGCCTAACCCACTCTATGGGCCTATTGAGAGATAAACCATCTCGAACCGATCACTATCAAAGGCGTAGGTTTTTTTAGCTGGAATGTGAATCACTATACGACTGGAATGTGAACTATCGATATAGCCTATGCCTAATATCATTTTAAAACAAAAAATTTATTCGGGTTAACCAAAAACCCGAAAATCATACACAATAACTGAACTGGATTACTATGGTTCGGGTTAGTCCAGGTTAAAGTTTTCTCGTTTGGGTTCGGCTTTGGTTAAAAGTGATAGAACGCTACCTTGCATAGGTAAAGATATCGTCTAGACTAGTAGCATCCTCGATACTAAGATACGTCATCATATCATTGGACCAGTAACTTGATATGAGATGGCCGGGCAGGGAGACTAAAATTACATAAACAACGAAACAACTTTAAATGCTTACAATCGTATTTTATATTTTTAATTAGATTTACTAAAATATGCTATTTGTTTTGTTGTTTTGTAGCAACGAACGTGTGAATGATTATTGATTTATTAAATATCTATTGTTGAACATTTAATTTAATAATAATCATCCAAACCTATGAAATTCTAAATTAATAAAATTTTCTTACTTTTAGATGTTATTTATTGTTCAGTTTATATATTTTCTTATTGTTGTTTATTTATAGTTAAAAAACAAATTCAAAAATTACATGACGTATCAAAAATTGTAAAAACATCTACATAGTATTCACTATATAAATGTTTTTACAAAAATTGCGAAAACCACATAATGCGTTAACACATATAAGACATTTAAATAAGCGCACATCTCACAAGCTACTTCTCTTCTATTAAATTATACTAATGCACTACGTATTCATGCTTTTTGCGTTTTTATGGTTCTTACTTCTCAACGTAATACTATTAATTCTCCATAGAAGGCATCCATAATGCATAATAATATATTTATGGAACTCATATACATAAAAACCATGTGGATTCAACAATAATATCCTTTATTTCTTTCTTTCTACATTTTATAAATGATCATGGTTCTGGACAATCTGGTTATGATGATTTCTGAAAGGAAGTTTCTTTGAAAGAAAGTTGTGCTCGTGTTTACTTTTTTTTTATATGCATCATGATTATGGAAATCAATTTTATTATTCTGTACTATACAACAATCCATTTCATACACACTATAAGATTCTTGTTTTCATTTTTATCCACAATCTTTAGTTTAATTTTTAAATTGTATATTAGTGGTGTATAGTAATTATTTCCAATTCAATTATAATATTAACTACTAAGCAAATAATCGTATATTCTAATTAAATCGTTATTTTATTCTCAAGTACGATTTTTTTAGTTGCAAAATTGCCATCTTCATTCTTTTTTATTTGTTAATTAATTGAATATCTCGTATCAATAAAATAAAATAAAATAAAGAATACAACCTTGTAGTATGTAGCCATGCCACTTGGACTTTCCTTCTGCCACGCGGTCACTACTGGTCAGCTGATCCCATGGTAACGTGGCTCACAGTCCTCCCATCTTACGCCACGTACACCAGGTTAAATATGCAATATTCATCCATATAAAATAACATATATTACTCATAAAATCATAATCTAGTATATTAATAATTATGAAATCGTCACATATTTTTAATTGAAGCTAAGTTATAATACTATAAAGAGAAGAATGTGAAGTATATCTATGTAAGAAATCAACTTAATTTTAATATTTAAGCATATTTGATCGAAATCAAATGAATTCAAATACTTTATTTTATAAAAAAATTCAACAAGCTTTAATAAAGCAAGCGTAACATTGATATAATTGTAACCGGCTGGTTCAGAAGTGGTGAACCAGTCCAATAATAACCTTCTGATCTGGTTCACAAGTCTGATGATTAACCGGCTAATTTCATGTCAGGTTCCGGCCTAGTCACCACCATAACACTGGTTATGACTAATTATTCGTTGAAAATAAAAATAGCCAAATAGGTCATGTTTTCGTATCGAAGAGATGTAACTAAGTTTCTATAAATAATTGTAATATTCCAAAACGAAAGAAAAAAGAAAATGATACAGCTTCCCGTTAAATATGTAGATAAATAATTTGCTGGTTAGGAACAGACAGCGAAATTATTGAAAAAAAGATACTATATCAGGTTATTTTTAATTTATTATGATTACCCATATAATATGTCAATAATGGAATTAAGATATGTTATTTTAATTTTTTATATAAAAAATTACAAAGTATGAAATAAGTTCGGGTAGACTTGCATCTGAATACGTTATGGGCAAATGAATTTAGAGGTCAAAGCTTAACAACGTGGCTACTATAATGGATGTATGTTTTAAAAGTATAAATAGAAGAGTGGGGCCGATAATATGATGTTGGTGAGATGACAAGATAGGAAACAGGATATGAAATCAATCACCATATTATGACTTGTCTTTTGCACTTTATTCATCCCAACAAATCGACTTGTATGTATGTATGTATGGGCTTATGGTTTACGAGTGCAAAAGGAAATAGGGCCGGCTCAATATTTTTATAACTTTAAGCGAATTCATTAACTGGGATATGGGTGTTCTTTGAGTTTGTTTTTTGAGTCGGGTTCTTCGGGTTTCAAGTTTTAAAATTTTAACATGAAACCCAACCTAAATCTCTCATGGGTTTTTCGGGTTCGAGTAATTATGGTTCGGGCTTTTTTCGTGTTGAGTTAATCGGGTTTTAAGTATCCTAGAAAATAAAACAAAAGGCAAAAAAAAAAAAACTTCATACTAAAATTAAAACAACATATTCTTCTTTGCTCGTAACGCAAATAATCAAATAATAAGCCAACATAACTTGATAAAACAATTCAAAGAAAGATAAAACTAAGTAACTAACTCGAACCATAACATTCTTCAATCAGACGTTATTTGGTTGTTCGATTAGTAATAAACTAAAATACATAAATTAACAATAAGCAGTCGATCCATAATAGTTGGAAGAACAACAATCGATTAGGATCAGCAACTGAAAACTTTAGTGGCTAAGACTAAACCTATTACACCTAAAAATATACATTTAATTTTAAAACTAAAAATTTATTCGGGTTGACCCGAAACTTATAAATCAAACCCGAAAACCAACTCGAATTACTTCTGTTTAGGTTTGGGTTAGTCTTTTCTTGGGTTTGGGTTTTTAGTTTGGGTTAGTTCGGGTTCGGGTTGGTTTTCGGGTTGGTTTTCGGGTAAAAGTGACATCCCTAAACTGAGGTCTTTTGTAAAGCTATGTGTTTTTTGCATACTATCCTAACTGTAACATCCCGTTTCCTGATTTCAGTTAATAAACGAAAAATGAGCTGTTATGAGTTGGGCTAGTGTTGGGTAAATGGGTATGGGTTATGGACTTGGGTTATGAAAGAAGGAAGGAGAGTCCATGGGTTTGAGCCCATGATCCCTAAATATAAATACCATTAATCACCATTTAATCCTCATTCTCACATATTCCATACACCACCAAAACACACACTTAATATGTATGAGCTTAACCCGTTAGATATAGTTGCGAAACGACGAGCCGACACCGTTAAACCGTTTAAATCATGAGATCCGGGTGGAATCGGGTATAAACCGAACCTATGATGAGCTTAGGGACCACCCTAGCTCAGATCTGGATCGAACGGGGCGAAAAACGGTGAAAAACGAGTTAAAACTCGTTTTTCTGGTGAGTTTGCGTATTTCCGGCGGCTTTCCGGCAATGACGGCGCCGGAAAAGTTAATATGAGGATAGAGATGTCAGGGAATGTTCTGACATTCCCTGACCTAACCCTAGTTCGCTATGGGAACTTAGCGAATTAGAGGGTGATTCTTTAGCTGATTCGCTATGGGAACTTAGAGAATCGGAGGGTGATTCTTTAGCTGATTCGCTATGGGAACTTAGCGAATCGGAGGGTGATTCTTTAGCTGATTCGCTATGGGAACTTAGCGAATCGGGGGGGGGGGGGGTGATTCTTTAGCTGATTCGCTAGGGGAACTTAGGGTGATTCTTTAGCTGATTCGCATAAGGAAGCCTAACGAACTAGGATTGATTCTTTATCCGATTCATTAAGGGAATTAAGACCATTCGTTAACAGAGATAACGAATTAGAAAGTCCAATTCGGTAAGACCAAAGTAACGAATTAGAAGTTTAACAGAAGGACAGAATGGCCCCTAAACTTAGAAAAAATGAATTAATTACAAATAAGCTAGTGATATGGCTAGTAATAGATAATTGATACGAGTAATTATTATACAGTTAGTCGTGCACAGCTCAAGAAGGGAATAACCGTAAACGGTGAACGCAACCGCATAGAGGTGAGTTTCTAGCCCCACTTCCTTGTTATGTTTTCGGGGCTGTGTGCATACTCGATGTGATAGTCAATACACTTACCATAGGTGGTAAGTGTATGCCTTGTATGATTTATATATGAAGATTGCTTGACGGTGCGTGAACGATCTTCGGATATTGCATGTGCCGTCAAGTGTTAGTTAAAGGTATGATTGATATGTATGATGTATGAATGACTCATGTATGAATATGTATGATGTATGAACAATATATGTATGAAATGTTGATGGTACGTGAACGCTCTTCGGAGGTTGCACATATCGTCAGGGAAAGTATGTAAATGACAGGTATGTTATAGTAGCGCGAATGTAGGGAACCGACCCTAATAATGTCGGCGAATGAAGGGAACCGACCCTAATAGTATCGGCGAATGTAGGGGACCGACCCTAATAATATCGGCGAATGTAGGGAACCGACCCTAATAATATCGGCGAAGGTTATAGGGCGGAATGCTCTCTAAAACGTATACGTATGAATGAAAGTATGTAAGTAAGTATGGAAGAAAGAATGAAAGTACGTACGTAAGTAAGTGTTTAAGAACATATGAAGGTATGTACCTCCGGGTGCATATGCTAGTATGTGAATGTATTGCATGATTGTATGATTAACTAGAACTCACTCAGCGTAGCTGACTTTTAGTATGCACGCAGGCTAATCGACTGAGGCAGTTGGCTTGAGGAACACACATGGCAGGATCCGAAGAGGCTGGCATCTGGAGATATGTCGTGATGTTTGAATTACTATGCTTTATGTTATGTTTTTGAAAGACAAGTTATGGATGTTTGTAATGAATGGTTGACTTTTATATTATTCCGCGAATGTCTTTATTAACTCTGATATTATGAACTGTGTTTATGAGTAAATCCAACGTTAAAGTGAGGCACCGGTAACGGGGCCTTACAAGTTGGTATCAGAGCAAAGTTCTAGAGATTTAAGCATCCTACATGCTTAGACTCGAACAGAGAATGAGATTAAAGTAAGAAAAGAAAGAAGATGCCAGTACGAGAATGCCATGTGTCACTCAAGCAAGCTAAGTAAAGGTAAAGTATGTGATTAAATTCACATGTAAAGTAGAATAATGAATAAATGTTTGCGTAGTAGCTAAATAAAGAATGTATGAATGCTAGCTTAATTGCTAGGGATAGGGTACGTGATGATATGAACTGTTTGAATGTCTAACTGTTAGAAATAGAACTAGCACAAATAGACTCATAAGAGGAAATGTATAGGACACGGAAAGTAACGTGATCAGCTAATCACAGCTGGCCACTGTTATTACCTGTTAGCCTCACTATCCTTGTACTAAATGATTCCTTAAGTGATGACGTTTGTGTTTCCTTATAGAATACGAATGGCTGGAGCTAAGAAAGCAGCTGGAAAGGGAGGTCGTACAGGAAGTCGTGGTAGGCCACGTATTGCCCGAGAGCCGTCAGTAGAGGCTGCTACTAACAATGAAGGCGAAGGAAGTGCAGCCGGTGGAAATCCGAGTAACAACGAAGGGTATCAACTTGACCCTGCTGTTCAAGCTGCTATTGCTCAAGCGGTAGCAACTGCTGCGAAGAACTGGAATGCTGAAGGGTCTGCTGGAGGCCGTGAAAGAACCGCTGAAAGGGCGGAAGGAGATGGTAAGAAAAATGATGAAGGGGAGGGGGAAAAATCAGGCATGGTTAAGTCAGTGAAGGTTGATGATAAGAAAAGGGCCGAGGTGGGTGCAACTATAAGTCTTTCAAAAGCTGTGGTCCACCGGAGCTAACCGGCTTGGGAGACGCAATCGCTACTCTCCAATGGATAACCGCGATTGACAAAATTATCCGAATTAGCGAATGTCATCCCGACCAAGCTGTGGGGTATGTTACCCAATCATTCGGTGAGGAGGCGATGTAATGGTGGGAGACAGTTGAGCAAAGGAAGAGTCGAGAAGAGGTCAAGGCCTTGAGATGGGACTATCTGAAGGAGTTAGTGATGAAACGATTTTGTGCCGATGCAGGGATAGAAAAGGTTGAGATGAAGTTCTTAAGTCTGAAGGCAGGTAAGATGAAGCACCGAGAATACCTCACTGAATTCAACCGTCTGTCAAGGTTGGTGCTAGACATGGTAAACACCGAGGCCAAGCGGATCAAATGCTACCTTAGGGGACTGCCCCAGAATGTTCGTGTCTTGGTCAAGGCTGGTAGACCAGGTACTTTTGATTCTGCTGTGGGGCTCGCAGAAACGGTTTATGGGGACTTGACAGATGAGGTGGCTATGGAAGAGAAGAAGGAGAAGAATTGGGTCGCGCCTACCAAACGACCTGGTACTCAGATGTGGAATCCCAAGAACAAGCAACCGAGAGTGTGGGAAAAAGGTCATGTAGGACGTGCGGAAAGATGCACACTGGAGAGTGCAAGTGGGGCACTGGTTCTGAGGTGTGCCGCAAGTGTGGGAAGTCCCATGGTGGGGAGTGTAGATCAGGGTAAAATGCCTGCTACAAATGTGGTAAGATGGGGCACTTTGCCCAAGATTGCTATGCGAAGCCCGCGTGTTATAAGTGCGGACAGACAGGTCACTTGGCGAGGGCTTGTACGAGTGGTGAAGCAGGAGGGAGTGAGAAGAAAGATGCAGATCAAGCGAGGCCGAGAACAAGAGCCTACATGCTGACCCAGGAACAAGCTAGGCAGATTCCTGATGTTGTGACGGGTACGTTCTTAGTAAACAGTATTTCGGCTTCAGTATTATTTGATTCGGGTGCGAATAGAAGTTTTGTAGCTACGACATTTAGTAAGCTAGCTAAAATGAAAAGTTGCCGAGTGGTTGAAACCTTCATAGTAGAAACTGCTAGTGACACCTCAGTGAAAATAATGCAAATGGTTAAGAATTGTAAGATAGAATTAGAGGGACATGAGTTCCCTGTCACTTTGTATGTTATGACCCTAGGAGGGTTCGATGTAGTTTTGGGGATGGATTAGTTGTCTGAATACGAAGCTCAGATAGTATGTAAGAGTAGGATAATAAAGCTAAAGTTTTTAGATGGTAGTGCGGTGACGGTTTATGGCGATAAGGAAAGTTCAGGGTTTAACGTCATTTCGATGATAAAAGCCAAGGGGTTAGTAAGGCGAGGGTGTGGTGCCTACCTGGCGTATGTTGTCAACGCTACGGCCGAGATGAAAGAAATGAAATATGTTCCTATCGTGTGTGACTACCCAGAAGTTTCCCCTGAGGATCTTCCGGGGTTGCCACCGGAACGTGAGATAGAATTCCAGATAGACTTAGAACCAGGAGCCCAGCCCGTCGCGAAAGCGCCTTACCGTCTAGGGCCGTCTGAGATAAAATAATTGATGTCCCAACTGCAAGAACTCCTCGACAAAGGTTTCATAAGACCAAGCGTTTCTCCTTGGGGCGCGCCAGTGTTGTTCGTGAAGAAGAAGGATGGAAGTATGAGAATGTGCATAGACTATCGCGAGTTGAACAAACTTACGGTAAAGAATAGATATACTTTGCCCAGGATTGATGATTTGTTTGACCAACTGCAAGGTTCAAATTGGTTCTCACGAATAGATCTCAGATCAGGCTATCATCAGTTGAAAGTGAAAGAGGCAGACATCCCTAAAACAACGTTTCGGACGCGGTATGGACACTACGAGTTCCTCGTAATGTCATTCGGTCTAACGAATGCTCCCGCAGCATTTATGGATATGATGAACAGGGTGTGTCGGCCAATGTTGGAAAAGTCGGTTATTGTCTTCATCGACGATATATTGATTTATTCCAAAAGCGAGTCTGATCATGCTGAGCATCTGTGAGAAGTATTGGAGACTCTGAAGAAAGAGAAGTTGTATGCTAAGTTTTCGAAATGCGCGTTCTGGTTGCGAGAAGTGCAATTTCTTGGTCACGTGATCAATCCTGAAGGGATTACTGTGGACCCAGCTAAGATTGAATCGATAACGAATTGGAAGACTCCGCAGAACCCGACCGATATACGAAGCTTCTTAGGGTTAGCTGGCTACTATAGGAGATTCATCGAAGGTTTCTCCAAGATAGACGCACCGTTGACCGGTATGACCCGTAAGTCGATAGTATTAAGTTGGGGTAATTTTCAGGAAGAGGATTTCCAGGAGTTAAAGAAGAGACTCACACAAGCTCCAATCCTAGCTTTACCCGATGGTGACGAGGATTTGGTTGTTTGTACTGATGCTTCACATCGTGGGTTAGGTTACGTGTTGATGCAATGAGGAAAGGTGATAGCTTACGCTTCTAGATAGTTGAAAGTCCATGAGAGTACTTATCCGACGCATGATTTGGAGCTAGCAGCAGTAGTGCATGCTCTCAAGATATGGAGACACTATCTGTATGGTACTAAGTGTACCATTTACACAGATCATAAGAGTTTAAAGTACTTCTTCGAGCAGAAAGAATTGAACATGAGACAGAGAAGATGGTTGGAGTTGATAAAGGATTACGACTGCGATATTAAGTACTACCCTGGTAAAGCTAACGTGGTCGCTGATGCGCTAAGCCGTAAGAATGAGGAAGTCATTGCAGCAGTAAAGTCATATCAGCTAATTATGAACTCAAGCTTATTTGAAGAAATCATCAAGGTGCAGTCAGAAGTGCTGGTAGATGAAGGACTAGTAAAGAAAGAAAGGATTTTCGGTCAGCAGAACGAGTTGATGGAAAACACACATGGTGTTAAGACTAGGTTTGACCGTATGTGGATTCCGCGCCATGGAAATCTCAGAGGTCGAATCTTAGATGAAGCTCATAAGTCAAGGTATTCGATTCATCCAGGAGCTACGAAGATGTACCAAGATCTGAAAAGAGACTACTGGTGGCCAGGAATGAAGAATGATGTGGTAGATTATGTCAGTAGGTGCTTAACTTGTTTACAAGTCAAGGCAGAGCATCAGAATCCTTATGGGAAGATGCAACCTTTAGAGATAGCAGAATGGAAATGGGAACACATCACCATGGATTTTATAACTAAGCTACCTCGTACAGCTAAGCATCATGATACCATCTGGGTGGTTGTGGACCGTTTGACCAAGAGTGCTCACTTTCTGCCTATACGAGAGGCTATCTAGTCAGAAACGTTAGCAAGCTTGTTCATTAAAGAGGTTGTATCTAAGCATGGAGTGCCGTTATCGATTGTGTCTGATAGAGATACTCGATTTACTTCGAGGTTTTGGAAGAAGTTCCATGAAGCCATGGGAACGAGATTGAACATCAGTACGGCGTATCATCCTCAAACGGATGGACAGTCTGAAAGGACGATCCAAACCCTTAAAGATATGCTACGTGCTTGTGTTTTGGACTTTGGAGGGAGTTGGGACGATCATCTGCATCTAGCAGAATTCTCCTACAACAACAGCTACCATTCAAGTACTGGTATGCCACCATTCGAGATGTTATATGGAAGACGTTGTAGAACCCCGGTATGTTGGGGAGAGATCGGTCAAAAGCAGATGGGAAGTTTGGAAGTTGTTCAAGAAACTTCTTCAAAGTTTGATCAGATTAAGGCAAGGATGAAAGCTGCTCAAGACAGCCAAAAGTCGTATGCTGATAAGCGGCGACGGCCGATTGAGTTTAACGTTGGTGACAATGTGATGCTCAAGGTCTCGCCTTGGAAAGGAATTATTCGTTTTAGGATGAGGGGAAAGCTGAGTCCGAGGTACATTGGACCGTTAGATTTTAGATCGTGTGGGGGAAGTAGCTTATAAGCTGGATCTACCCAGTTAGTTAGAAGGAATTCATTCAACCTTCCATGTTTCTCATCAGAGAAAATGTCTAGCTGATGACACGTCGCACGTGCCATTAATGGACATTGAGGTTGACAAACAGCTGAACTACATTGAGCAACCAATCGAGATAGTTGACCGCAAGGAAAGCAGCTCCGTCATAAAGTTATTCCATTAGTGAAAGTGATATGGAAGCACCGCAAGGGATCGGACGCTACATGGGAAGCTGAGGAAGAGATGCGCAAGTTTTATCCAGATTTGTTTATGTAATAGATAGGTTTCGGGGACGAAACCTCTTTAAGGAGGGAAGACTTGTAACATCCCGTTTCCTGATTCAGTTAATAAACGAAAAATGAGCTGTTATGAGTTGGGCTAGTGTTGGGTAAATGGGTATGGGTTATGGACTTGGGTTATGAAAGAAGGAAGGAGAGTCCATGGGCTTGAGCCAATGATCCCTAAATATAAATACCATTAATCACCATTTAATCCTCATTCTCACATATTCCATACACCTCCAAAACACACACTTAATATTTCTCTCTAGTTCTTCCTTATCTCTAGCCGAAATCAAGAAGGAAACCGAGCACCGACCCGAGGTAACGATAGTTTAATATTGTATGAACTTAACCCGTTAGATATAATTGCGAAACGACGAGCCGACACCGTTAAACCGTTTAAATCATGAGATCCGGGTGGAATCGGGTATAAACCGAACCTATGATGAGCTTAGGGATCACCCTAGCTCAGATCTGGATCGAACGGGGCGAAAAACGGTGAAAAACGAGTTAAAACTGGTTTTTCCGGTGAGTTTGCGTATTTCCGGCGGCATTCCGGCAATGACGGCGCCGGAAAAGTTAATATGAGGATAGAGGTGTCAAGGAATGTTCTGACATTCCCTGACCTAACCCTAGTTCGCTATGGGAACTTAGCGAATCGGAAGGTGATTCTTTAGCTGATTCGCTATGGGAACTTAGCGAATCGGAGGGTGATTCTTTAGCTGATTCGCTATGGGAGCTTAGCGAATCGTGGGGGGGGTGATTCTTTAGCTGATTCGCTAGGGGAACTTAGGGTGATTCTTTAGCTGATTCGCATAAGGAAGCCTAACGAACTAGGCTTGATTCTTTATCCGATTCGTTAAGGGAAAAGGGTAACGAATTACCCTTGATTCGTTAAGACCATTCGTTAACAGAGATAACGATTAGAAAGTCCAATTCGCTAAGACCAAAGTAACGAATTAGAAGTTTAACAGAAGGACAGAATGGTCCCTGAACTTAGAAAAAATGAATTAATTACAAATAAGCTAGTGATATGGCTAGTAATAGATAATTGATACGAGTAATTATTATACAGTTAGTCGTGCACAGCTCAAGAAGGGAATAACCGTAAACGGTGAACGCAACCGCATCGAGGTGAGTTTCTAGCCCCACTTCCTTGTTATGTTTTCGGGGCTGTGTGCATACTCGATGTGATAGTCAATACACTTACCTTAGGTGGTAAGTGTATGCCTTGTATGATTTATATATGACGATTGCTTGACGGTGCGTGAACGATCTTCGGATATTGCATGTGCCGTCAAGTGTTAGTTAAAGGTATGATTGATATGTATGATGTATGAATGACTCATGTATGAATATGTATGATGTATGAACAATATATGTATGAAATGTTGATGGTACGTGAAAGCTCTTCGGAGGTTGCACATATCGTCAGGGAAAGTATGTAAATGACAGGTATGTTATAGTAGCGCGAATGTAGGGAACCGACCCTAATAATGTCGGCGAATGAAGGGAACCGACCCTAATAGTATCGGCGAATGTAGGGGACCGACCCTAATAATATCAGCGAATGTAGGGAACCGACCCTAATAATATCGGCGAAGGTTATAGGGCGGAATGCTCTCTAAAACGTATACGTATGAATGAAAGTATGTAAGTACGGAAGAAAGAATGAAAGTACGTACGTAAGTAAGTGTGTAAGAAGATATGAAGGTATGTAACTCCGGGTGCATATGCTAGTATGTGAATGTATTGTATGATTGTATGATTAACTAGAACTCACTCAGCGTAGCTGACTTTTAGTATGCACGCAGGCTAATCGACTGAAGCAGTTGGCTTGAGGAAGACATATGGCAGGATCCGAAGAGGCTGCCATCTGGAGATATGTCGTGATGTTTGAATTACTATGCTTTATGTTATGTTTTTGAAAGACAAGTTATGGATGTTTGTAATGAATGGTTGACTTTTATATTATTCCGCGAATGTCTTTATTAACTCTGATATTATGAACTGTGTTAATGAGTAAATCCAACGTTAAAGTGAGGCACCAATAACGAGGCCTTATACTAACACGTTAGATTATGATAAAATTAACTCAGTGGTGTGATGTTTTTGCTATCACGGTGCAACCGTGCAACTAAAAATGCTTTAGGTAATGTGGCATTGCTCAAAAAATAAGTAAAGTTAAAGTTCATTCTATACCTCAAGTCATCAATAAACCCACACTAGTAACAAGTAACAACTGATCAATCTTTTTGTTTCTCATGGGGCAAAATGGCTTCTGAAAAATTAAATATAGAAAAATCTATACCTCTTAACATGATATCCAGCAACACATTAAAATAAATTTGAATCCTGCATATTAAATTATCCACATAAAAACCATAGCAACACAACAAAATCCTCTTATCACCCAGAAACACTTACATCCAAGAAGGATTTTGAATGAAATTAAATGGATTTGAATTACTCTATTTTAACTACTGGATTAAAAATCACATGCCTTTGTCAAAGGCACGTGAACTCTTTCAAGAAGCTTGGATTTATTTTTTATTTTCTTTTATTGTAAAGAGGGGCCTTCGACTAAAGGTGCATAAGTCGGGTTTTTTCTAATACACGGGTTCGGGTATGGAATCGGTTTCGGATATGATCGGGTATTGGAAAATCGGGTATTGAGAGAAATCGGGTAGGATATTGAGGAGAAAAACTCAACCCTGTGTACCCGGGTAGGGTATGATCGGGTTCGGGTATTGGAACAGGGTACGACCGGGTATTAATACCCGTTTTTGAATTTGTAATTTTTTATACATTTTTTAATTTGTTTAAAATTTAAATTTGCTTTGTAATTTATAAAAATAATTAAACTATACTACAAAAATCATAAATCCACTTAATTACAAATTATTTACTTAGTAATATGCATTTTACAAAAACTTAAACATAAAAGTTATGAAGTAAACGTAAATATATATTATAAAAACTCATGTATTATTTCGGGTATTAGAAAATTGGTATCGGGTATGACCGGGTATCGGGTATAGGGTATGACCGGGCCCGGGTATTTACGGGTATAAATCGGGTACGGGTATTGACCTCAAAATGCATACCTTATCCGTACCCTATGGGTAGGGTCGGTTCCGGTTTCGGGTATAGAATACCCAGGTATAAAAAAAACCGGTTCCGGATATTTTTTCGGGTCCAGTTCGGGGTACGGGTTTTTTATGCACCTCTAGCTTCAACATCGATCCAAATTCCAAAACCTCCCTCCTAACCCAACTCTATAATTAGGGGTGTTTAGATGAACTTTTAAAACTTGTTTATTTGCTATTTGTTTGTTGAAAATCAAAAAGTGTTTGATAAAACAGATCTGAAAGTTTCAAAATAAAACTTTTGAAAAGTTGCTTTTGCTTTTCAAAAAGCAAATAAGCATAAAAGCAAAAAAAAAAAAATACGTAAATAAATAAAAACTCCTCCAAACACCAGCTTAGTTACCACTTGGGCTAGCTCAAGTGGCCAGCCAAATGATGGGTAAGAGTTTGATGCCGGTTGGCCTCTCTAGTTCGAATCTTGATGGCGACACGAGTTTTTCTATTAGAGTGTCCCTTTCCAGAGAGCTTGCTCTTGTGGGCGGACAACTCCTGTCAAGTGGCAGGGGCCTCGAAATTTTCTCGTGGAATGCCTAGCCAAACTCGGATGCCAAGCGTGGGTCCGGTTAAGACAACATAGTCTTGGCCCGAGTGAGGCGGTTGGGGCTCTCTCCAAGAGCTGTGGTTGAATATTCAACCACTATGAAAGTCACCGTTCGAAAAAAAAAAAACACCAGCTTAGTTAGTAGTACATGAAAAAGATATTTGGCTATGGTGGGATCAGGTGGTTATTCGTATTAAAATTATATGAATTTGAGTCTCACGGGTGAGCATAAGGTGAATTTTTTATGCAGGTTTTAGAGAGGTGTGTTTCGTTGTTAAAAAATATTAAAAAGATATTAGTTCACTTATTAGTGGAATTTTAACGCCATCAATGTTATTTAATAATTGGTTGTACTTAAAAAAAAAACTAAAATAAGAACAAATAATTTTTTTTAACTACAAATTTTATTTGTCCTTTCTAACGTGCTTTCCAATGTGGTATAGTGGTAGAAAGCATAAGTTTCTAAATGATGATCTCGTATGAAGTACCTAGACATTCTATATTTAATGGCCGTATAAAATAAACAACTAAGTTATTTTTACTCAAAATTCTTTTAAAACCGTGTGTAGTGAATAAACGAGCCTCAATGGGGCATTTTGATGCAAAATAACGAATATGAGTCTAAATCATTTTGTTAGTTGATTGATTATTATACATTTTGACTAAAATATTTTGGTTGCATATTTATTAGATTCTTATAAATTACTTAAAATTAAACATAAAAAGCATGGCAGACTATAAATTCGTTTCGGTTTTTATCACTAACAAATAAAATGAGATGTAATTATGGTCTGTATTAAAACATCAAACCAAAATGTTGCTTTTACTTTGATTTAGTTTTATGCACACTCCTAACCCAGAGCATCAAAATCTGCTTCATGGTTTTTGTTAACAAAAGTTACTATAGATGGGAAATGAATAATTGTAAGGTTTTTCAACCGTTCTTTTGTTCCAACAAAACGTTCTAAGGGTTCTTTACCCATATAGGTAGATCTTTAGTCTGTTTCCTATTTGTTTTTGGTACACGTTTTCAGAACATTATATTCTATACCTACTTATGTTTCGCCTTTATTTATACAATTAAAATTTTTTAAGTGCTATCAAAATAATTCATTTTTTGAGTGATATAGTGATTCCAATATATATTCAAACATCACTAATGAAAGTTGTCACTAATGTTAATGTATCTAAGTAGGAGTTGATAAGTCATAATGAATTTATACTGGGGTTGGTGGAGTTCTAGGGTACTCCATGATACATGAAAAGAGCAGTGACGGATTTAGGATTTTTTTTCTAATGGGTTCACTCTTTTTAAATGTTCTAGTTTTATACGACCGGCCATAAAAATTTCGGGTCGATTCGAAGGTTTAGGTCGGTTCAACGGTTCGGGTCAAATTTAAACATCACTAATTTTCTAATTCAATTAACAACTTCAACATGATCATTCTTTCTAATTGTAAATTCAGTAAATAAATAAGAATAATTGAAGCAAAAAATCAAAACATATCTTACTGTGATTGTGAAGACTGGAGTGAAGGAGAGATGGAGAAAAAGGTTGAGGACGTTATGGGGAAAGAGAGACTGGCGGCGGTGGACTGCGACGGTGGATTGATAGATGGTGGGGGGTTAGGGTTTGAACTGCAAGAACAGAAGCTGTGTTATGTTTTGTGTGTGTTAGTGATGGGTAATGGTTAATAAGTTAAAAATCTAACTTTGCTGGTTAAAAAAAAAGGAAAAAACGGAAATTAAAAACTTAGGCGAAGTGGTTGGGTCTCGAACCCGGGTTAACAGAAGGATGGCGGGACTAAAGGGAGGAGTGTTACCACTAGACCAGAGTTCTAAATTGTATATGTGTTCACTCTTAAAATTTAAATGGGTTCATTCTCATAAATTATACCTATATTCTATATAAATTTCGAAACTCAGTGGGTTCCCGTAAACCCTTATGTGACTATATAGATCCGCCCCTGGAAAAGAGCACCCCTTCCACACGTTAGAGAATTCTAAATTGCTCTTTTATAATTGTGTGAGAGGAATCTTTAAATTTTTGTAGAGAGTTGTAAGGGATGAGCTCGGTACAGTACCGGTACTGGAACCGAAAATACTGATCCTGAAAATCACAAATTCTTGGTACTGATACCGAGATATTCGGTTTGGTACCGGTACCGGTACCGGTACCGAAGGTAAATATCGGGAAATACATGTACCGTACCGATCGCGAAACTCAAAATTTCGGGAAATACGGGCACCGAATTTGCTCATCTCTAGTTGTAAGTGGTTGTGAGTGAAGGAGAGTATAAAATTTAAAAGATATGAGTAAATTTGGAGGAACACTGTTCATCCTTTGTTCATTTTTTAATATATTTGAAATTCGTTGTGAGTGGATGAGAGATAAAGATGGTGATAAAGATGTAAAAAAATATTATATAATTGTATATGAGAGATAAAATGTAGTGTTTTTAGGATAATTATATAGATAGAGAAACTGCCGGGAATGCTTTCAGGCGCAAGAAGAAAATTGGTAAGGTAAATTTGATAGGAGAGGCTAGATATGTTTGTAACCACAATATAGGAAATTGATATAACAAGTTGTTCGGTTTTGAAATTAAGGCATGTCATAAACAATGCATGTGGTGGTGCATGCATTGAGGTATAACAAAGATGTTAAAAGTTTATATCATAAATATATTTTGGCTTAACCCGCCATGAAAAATACAAAAATCAAACATATCATATTTTAAGAAACAAGTAAATTTGTAGACAATATTCTTGGTATAGCCATATGCGATATACAAGGTGATGACAGAAGTCAGAGAGAATGTATAAACAACAACGCCCTAAATGGCATGGAGGATTATACAATTCTCTATGTTTCTCTTGAATTTGTATAAACTTTAAATCACAAGAAGTAAAGATGATTTTGTTGGGCACATTAATAAACCAATATACTAATGCTTACGACTTTATATACATGATCACAAGAAATATACAAACCCTAGGCTATAGACACAAGCAAATTATGTACAACACCTAGTCAAGATGTACTCGAATTTTAATTGGATCCATGTTCAATCCAGAAGAATAAATGTGATTTAATATCCTTGGCACTTCTTGACTTTGAGGTCTCGACCATATTAGAACTCATGCATCCCTTAGTTTGACCATGAACCATAATGTCGAATAAATTTGAGCCAATGAGATTCTCTGTCTTTGTTGGAGTTTGTTGCACCTTTTATCTTGCTCATCAGCTGATAGATATTAGATACAACAACCAAGTCCTAGCCAGTCGATAGAAAAAACGCAATTTTGTATATGCCTAACATAATTACAACTAAAGAACGTGTGATAAACTGATTCCTATTTTGAGGAACAAAACTGGCATACCATAGAATGCAATTTCAATCATGATGCTTGAGTTTACAGCAACTTGAATACGATTATGAGGTAGTCCTCACACAAAAGCCGGTGACTTTGATCGGGATCCATGTGACTCTCTTAGAGTCGCTAATTTGGCACCTATTTGACGCAACATCTTCATAGCGACCATTCATAATTTACCGAAAACATTATCAGTCTATCTCCAATCGTCATCAACATTCAATTAAAGAATTCCAAAATACTCTCTAGTCTCCGGGCCAATGGCCTCTTTCAACTCGTCGCCATTTAGCGTTGTTTTGCTTCAACTCCAAGCAATGGAACTAACCAAATCACTTCCCAACAACACTCTTTGATCAAGTAAACAATTTTTCGATAACCCCAAACTATATAATCTGAGAATCATATCTTCGAATAGGAATTTAATAAACCATGCATCCTTTGAAGACACGCTTTTGTGAAGAGATCTTTTATAGCAATGTAAATCTTCGCAAGGTTCTTGTCTTGTCAAATCTCGAAACATTTAAGTATTTAACCAAGATCCCGTAACTAATTTGTTCGCTTATTTTCCGAAATCGTGATTACAAATTTCCTCTTTTGTTCGATCTCCACCATTATTGATCGCATAACATGTTATTAAACCGAAGCAACAAGGACCTAGGAGAGTCTTTAACAATATGCAAGTACATCTAAAGAGTATATGATTGGAAACAATAATGGTGGTGGTCCAAATATTAAAGTTTGACGTTTTGATATTAAAATTGTAATAAAAATTTAACAATTATGATCCCAACTAAATAAAGTTGCACCACATAATGATCGGTTGAATAAATAAATAAAACACAAAGGTATAAAAAGTTCTCAAACTCTTTAAAGTTGGAGAAGAGGAAAGTGCACTTTTGCCTCGAGCCCTTAGTTTTGAGTGTCGTTTAGTATTATTATATTGCTATTGGTATCAGTCCAAAAGATTTGTTAAAAGCATATTGTATCCGAAATCATGACGGAAAATTAAAAGTGATATCGGCCTTTTAAGGATGAATAAACCACGTTCATTTTCTTAACAAACAATATTTAACAAATAATATAGATATTTTATATGTATTACATAGGACAGTAGATCTAGCTAATCTCCTCGATTATTATTAGATTTATAAATAAGTAATGTATCTTTCGAGTCCACCTGTAAATCTGTAAGTATACTTGAAAGAGTTAATTATAAAGACATTAATTATATAATAGACTACTATGAAATATGATTATATTTGCAGTGTATGTGACTTGGCTCAAGCCAAGTGACTCAGAAATTTGATTATTTTTTAAAACTAGTGTTTCTTAATTTAAAAAAGTTATAAATATATAGATAGGTACAGTACATGTTAGTTATAAGTAACTAGTTAATTAGTATTGCTTATGTCTTAATAATAAGTTAGTAATGTCAAAATATCTTCATGTTTCATTATCATAACTAATAATAAGTTGTTAGTAATGTCATAATATCTTTGAAAATGATATATTAGGCATTTAGGTAAAATATATTAGACAAATTATCAAGATATACTAGTGCAACTAAAAATATTCTAAAAGCGTTTAATGTTTTTCAATTCTCTCTCAACATAATTTTTTTATTTTCCTTTTTTTTTTCGTTATTTCATATTTATTTTGTACTAATTAAAACTAAAAAAGTAATTACGGATTTTTAGTACACTTGTTTCTCACTGTAAAACCGGTAAACCAACATATCATTATATAAGTTAATGGTGCACATACATATGATCAATTTAATTAAATTACATGTGACAAAAGAGATATTTATCCAAAACCAAATTACCCGTCAAAATATAATCACTTAACCTTATGAATACTTACAAGAAAATATAACTCAACAAAAAAATAACACGTGTAATTATATATAAAAGGGCATAGTTTGCTTTGATTACTCAGCATTTGCACCACTTGTCATCATTTTAGTGGCTACAATGGTAGCAACACTTGTTTTATTAAAAAAAAATCATTATACGTGTTATCTTCGTTATAAGAGTCAACGCCCCTCAGTATCATTCACCCATCAACGCCAACTGCTTCAAATAACACGGATTTAGGCCTTCACCACTCAAGTTAAGCTTTATTTAGATTCATCATGCATCTAGCATTTCACATATTATGAAGAAAATAGCCATCTAGAATCATGTCAGTACGTTACTAGTTACTTATAACTAACATGTCCTTCACCCTCACGTTTTTTAATTGAATGGATGTTTACCCCACCTCACGTAAAAAGTGAAACCAAAACATGCACAAAGACGACAAACGACGCAGTCCCATTCTCGTAATTACTTCCAAAATCATGAGTCATTGTTTAAGGACGCATCTTCTCCGCTGTCATCCACATCTTACAGCTTGCCTGGTCCCACCTTTGCACCCTTTGTAATTAACTCCCTCGAACCTTCACCTCCGAAATTACACTTTTACCCTCCAGTCACCGTATCCACTCTCAACCCCCCTTTATATATATACCTAAACACACACAAACAAATACACATAATAATCAGCATATTAAACATACACCCATCAAATATTAATATTAAAACATGGGTATTTGCAGTTCATGCGAGTCAACCTCTGTAGCCACGGCCAAACTAATATCCCACGACGGCAGGTTACAAGAATTCTCCTACCCAGTTAAGGTGTCGTACGTTTTACAAAACAACCTTTCCACCTTCATTTGCAACTCCGACGACATGGAGTTTGACGATGTCTTGTCTCCCGTCAATGACAACGAGGAGCTTCAGCTCGGTCAGCTTTACTTTGCTCTTCCCGTGAGCCGGCTCAGGCAGCCGCTGCAGCCGGAAGAAATGGCTGCATTGGCTGTCAAAGCCAGCTCAGCATTGACCAGCTGCCGTCACAAAAACCTTGTGTTTGCTGCCGGAGATAAGAACTCCGGCCGGGTGGCGGATGCTGGTGGCTTATACCGCGGCAGAAGAAGGCTGAGTGCGATACCTGAATAGGTTAGATATAGTAAATGGCATGATTGTAAATATTGTAACAAGTAAGGGTGATTCTTTTAGCGAGATCTATGGATTGCTTTAAATGCGGGCACTACTTCACATTCGGGAGTTTACTTTTTATTTCTCTTCCGTCATGTTTCGTATTATTCCGATTTTACCCCTAAGATGGGTTGTTCATAATCTTTTAAAATGAAAAAAAATTATATATATATTCGGAATCTATTAGGTTCATTGAATCATACTCTCAACTACATGTTCATGAATATGAAATCATGCATGATGCACGTTTGCTTGAATAACTCAAGACCCCATTAGTATCTTGATAATTAAAAGGATAAGGTACATTGTAATTTATGATATATCAATGTAAACCTTTAATTACTCAAGCCCCCATTAGTATCCTGATAATTAAAAGGATAAGGTACATTGTAATTTATGATGGACATTCTGTTAGAGAGGTACTATCAATATATTTGATTCATACCCTAAAGTGTTGTTTAGTAGTATATGATTCAATTCCCACACCATGTACAACTTGTTTGGATTGCTTTCTTGATTTGAGGGTTATTTCACGTCAATATTCTTGTTTTATTTGATTTGGTGGCATTATCTTTAGGGTATAAAATGTGACATGACACTATCTTCATCAAATTTTCTTTAATGTATATCTTTGAAAAGCAAGATGGTACATTTTATAAAAATATATTGTAATTTAACCACCATACCCACCGGTATCTCACGAATGTGGCTAGGCAAACCATGCCTCTAGTCCATATGAATATGATAGAAAGACTACTTCTGGTGATATACCTACAAAGTAAATAAATAAATAAACGGTTTAAACAATACATTAATAATTAGGTTCGAATATATGGTTTTGTTCGGTTTTTAAACGTTAAGACAAAAGAATTAAGATATTGTGTAATTCATTTGGAAGTTTAAACTTTTTTTTTGTTGGAAATATCGAATTAATTGAATTATATGGTATCTGTCAAAGCCTAGGGAAGGATATGATGTTGTTAGCTGCTGATTACAACAAATGCTTTATTAGAACTTCATTTTCATTACAGCTGTGAACGTTGCATGTAGCCAAAAGGACAATGTGATTGCGAGTCTACGTATATGTATGCATATAATGCATGTATATGTATAATGTGCGTATGTAATTAGAATACACATAGTGGGTGTGGGTAGGTGTAGGTGTGAGTGTGTGTACGTTTTATTGAAGGAGTATGGAGGTTGAGTGAAGTGAGTATGAGTGTGGACTGTTGTACTTATTTGGTTTGTTGAGATTTTCAATATGTACAATCTCATACAGCTGGTTCCCATATATATGGGACTCAAGTCATGGAAATGACAAATCTTTTTATTTTACAAAGTTAGATAGATTGACATATAACTTCAAATTATTAAACGATACTGCTTCTAGAGAAGGGTTGTTTAAATTGCACGCTATGAAAATGAAAAAGTTTATGTAATCGGAAAAGAAATTTGATTGCGGAAACCACATTAAGTCAGGAACCATCGGTTACCTTTTAGGTTTCACATACGCTAATCTCTTAATATCAACAACGTATCTAAAGATATATGTTTCCGTTTAAGTTAGAATATTATATATTTGTTCATTAATAAAAATATGATTTAAACATGTAAAAGAAGTGGACAGTTTTTATATATAGATTTATGTCAAGTATTATAAGTATTTCAAAAGGCTAAATTATATAGTAGATTGTATTTTTTTTTATTTTTTTTTTGAATTGTCATATTTTAAATTGGATGAGTTGTGAAGGAAGACAACCTGGGGTTCGTTGGTAAACATAAAAAATTATTGTCGTTTCCAGGGAAGAAATTCATAATTTTCATTTTAACTCAAATTCGATTTACAGCTGTGAATAGCTTGCATAATATTTAAAGTGGATTTGTTTTCTTTTAACCCTATTGGAGGACTTTACAGTTTACACCTACTACCTCCACTTTTTTCAAGTATAGACCTTTGTTCGTTTTATTCTAAAGAATAAATTACACAAAAGTTCTTAGGCCATGCGTACTAGAGGAGCTACAATTAAGGGCGAATTGTAATACGTGGCATTCAGTTAGCATTAGGAATGGCAACGGGGCGGGTTTGGGGCGGGTTTTGCTTAACCCGAACCCGAACCCGAAACCAAAAACCATCCCCGTACCCGCCCCATTACCCGTCGGGTTTAATTCGGGGATTCCCCGTTTGGTTTTTTGTACCACCCCGACCCGCCCCGTCCCCGAACCCGAAAACCCGAAACCGATCCGACCCGCCCCGTCCCCGAACCCGAAAACCCGAAACCGATCCGACCCGAAATTGGTTCATCACATAACTGAACATTTATCGAAATAAACTTCTGCATCACACACATGAAAGCTGAAACAATGTGTTACAAAGGAAATAAAACCAAGTCTACATGGCCGAAAAATCATGCCAAATACACAAACTACAAACTTGCGACCAAATCTAAATACCAAATCAAACCAAATCATCCAAAGTCGTCGTGCCACTTTCTTTAGTACCTACCTACATTAAGAATATTTATCAATAAATCAACCAAGTTAAAAGAATAAAAGCTATGTTACAAAAATAGTAAATTTTATAAATATTATTACCTCTTCCACATCCATTTCATATTCAATGGTGCGGCAATATGCCTCGGTCTCTTCCGAACAAGTTTCTATATTTAATAGTAATAACATAAACATATATTCATGATTATGAAGATAAATAACATGAGTAATAATGTAATATTCAATATAGCGTTACCTCGAATCTCATTCAACAACCAACTTTGAGCACACATTAAAGCCTCCAAAGTTTTTGGGTGAAGTCGACTTCGGTGAGGACTTATTAATCTTCCACTTGTACTGAACGCAGATTCAGAGGCAACGGTGGAAACTGGAATTGCCAATACATCTTTTGCCATCCTTTGAAGTGTCGGATACTTACCTCCATTTGTCTTCCACCAAAGCAACAAATCCAGTTCTACTTCATCAGGCAAAAGATTTTCTTTCAAGTAGTTATCTAACTCTGCCATATCATTCAAGTCATCATTCACCTTAGCTTTGGATTTAATGTCAGATAGGAATTTTTGGAATCCACCAGAAGAACACTCTGACAACCCCGAACTGAATAAAGATGAACTAGAACCACCACCTATAAATTAATGTGAATCAAGATAAATCAAATATTAGCAATTTATATTTATACTCATTAAATATTAATATGATTATACCTTCATAGTAGTTTTTACCACGTGAGTTGGTAGATTCATATTCTTTAAAAAAAGCTCGGACAAAATCCTCAAGAGATTTAAACTCTTCCTTTGCCATTTCTTCACCGTATAAGGCAGGCATAAGCAACTCTACGTATTTTAGCTTGTAACGTGGATCTAAAACCGCAGCCATCCCCATAATCCCATGAATTACAGACCAATATTTATCAAACTTGATACTCATTTTATACGCCATTAGACTAATGTCAACAATAGAAGACTTAGTCCACTCCCGCATAGAAAAACGAATCTCACATATCAAAGGGAAAAAGACATTAGCAGTAGGATACTTGTTACCAGAAAACAAAAGAGTTACCCGATAGAATAGTTGTAGCTTGTTACATATCTCAGTTGCTAAGTCCCAATCAAGGTCCGTAGGCAAACTAGTATACCTGGGCTCTCTTTGCTTTAATCGCGTGAAAACATGTCTATAAGGTATAGCAACACTAAGCATCAAATAAGTAGAGTTCCAGCGAGTCTTGCAATCAACGATCAGTTTCTTTGTGTATTCCATTTCAAGTTGATTGGCTGCTTCCTCAAATTTTTGCTCTCTTTTTCCTGATGCAGACCAAAATAAAACACTATCTCTAATTCTTTCAATCCCATCCTCAATAACAGACAAACCATCTTGAACAATCAAATTGAGAATGTGCGCGCAACAACGCATATGAAACAACTCTCCTTTCCTCATGAGTGATCTCAATGGAAGCTTCTGTAGTAACTTGTTGATAATTGCATCATTTGTGGTACAATTATCAACGGTAAGAGTAGACACTTTTCTATCAATATTCCAATCACATAGACAATCATATAGCGTATCTGCAAGAACATCAGCTGTATGTGGTGCAGGCACATAAATAAACCTATATAAAATTTATGCATCAATATAAGTGTAAAATACATTTAAAGTTTTAAACTAACTTTATATTAGACTTGTACAATATATATGCTTTACCTCATGATTCGGCTTTGCAAGTTCCAAGAGTCATCTATAAAGTGTGCAGTGACGGCCATAAACCCTTTTCTTTGATGGTTAGCTGTCCACATATCAGTAGTTATTGCCACTCCACTTGTGATCCTCCCTAATAGTTTCTTAGTTTTCACTCTTTCATATTCATAAATTTTTAAAATGTCGTTCTTGATGGTATTTCGACTCGGAACCTTAAACAAAGGTTGAAGACCTTGAACAAACTTTCTAAAACCATGATGGTCCACCGTTGTAAGAGGATACTCGTGCACAATAATCATCTCCGCGAGATCTCTCCTTGAGTTGTCTGGATTAAACGTGTAGTTGGAGAGATATGATGAACTACCATCAACTTTCTTTTGCTCCATAATCAAGATGCTTTGTCGTATATCTTTAACAGTTCGTCTTGGACAACGTTCAAAATGATCTCGTAAATGCGATGTGCCGTTTTTGCTTGAACCTCCTAGCTTTTTCTTACAATAGTTACATTCCGCCTTATCTTCACCGTTCACTTTCATTAATTTAAAATGGTTCCACACGGCAGATCTTTTCCTTTTACCACCGACATTTTGACCATCTTCAAAAGTATCATCAAGGTTAGACTCATCGTGGGTAGTAAAGTTAGTTGGTGGTGGTTCATTAGAATCATGTACCCCTTCACTGCTTCCTTGAGGAGTAGAATAAGTAGGAGTGTTTGAAGCAACGGGAGTAGGAGTACAAGTGTCTGAAGCAAATTTATCACCTTGTGATGCCATATAGTTGTAGATGCAACTGAAATAGAATGGCACATAGAAGACTTTAATCGATGGACATCTTGTTACTGAAAGTGAGTCTCACTTTAATCGATGTTTTACATTTATTCATCTATGTTAGTTCGAGCGCGTTTGGTAACCAGTCAAAAGTCGGTTTGTTTCAAAATGGAGTGAACAAAGAAGCAAGAGTAGTGAATGAGGTTATTGTTAAGGCACTGCAAGGCACGGGTATTGAAGTACTTGACCTGACTCATTTGAGCGAGTTTAGAGCAGACGCGCATCCTGCTACTTGGTTG
This sequence comes from Bidens hawaiensis, assembly GCF_021521415.1. Classification (NCBI taxonomy): domain Eukaryota; kingdom Viridiplantae; phylum Streptophyta; class Magnoliopsida; order Asterales; family Asteraceae; genus Bidens; species Bidens hawaiensis. The sequence continues at coordinate 145,708 of NW_027495336.1, read as the reverse complement.
GGAAAGAAGGATGCTGTGGTGGTTTGGGGTCAGGACTGCATGCATTGGTGCCTGCCTGGTGTCCCTGACACTTGGGTTAACATTTTGTGGCAACTTAACTTGTGCGTTATAGGATCAAGACTTGAAAAGTATGTTCTTTGACTTTGACCTTTTATAGTGAAAATTAGTGATGGGGTCAGTTGTAATTATAAATTTATAATACTGGATTCATTGTATTGTTTGTCAAGTATATTTGAACACAAAACCGAACAAAGAAGATCGACACCTTAACTGACTTTTTCGGTTATGTTTTGGTTACTCACAAAACAGATTTAACCAAATTCTATAGCTGCTTATGAATTTGCAGTGTTCACAAGTGATTATATTTTCTATGTGTTGGGTTTAGTTTGACCCGAAGCACTTTTATTATAATAATAATAATAAGAGAATTAGGGATCTTACAGGTGGTAGGATGAGAACGAGGAGGAGGAGGGTGGTCCGGTGGTGCAGACGGCGATTGAGTGGATGGTGATGGTGGTGCAGACGGCGATTGAGTGAATCGGGGGCGGACTGGCGGTGGCGGAGTCTGGATGTAGGTAACCTAATCAGTCACTTTCCTTCCTTGTTAGGCTTTCCTTGTTAGGTGATGGTGGTGCAGTCTGCAGACGGCGATTGTGTGGCTGCGGTGGACGGTGGTAGTCTGGAACTCTACGGCGATTAAGCAGATTGAGATTTGAGATTGTAAACCTACAGTAGGTTTAGGTTTTTAATATATATATATATATATTATTTATATTTATATTTATATATTATATCGGGGCGGGTCTGGGCGGGGGTACCTGAACCCGAACCCGAACCCGAACCCGAAACAATCCCCGAAACAATCTCCGAAACCCGACTCGAAACCGAAAAAACAAAACCCGACCCGACCCGAAATAAGCCGGTTTTCGGGTTTCCCCGTCGGATTCGGGGATTTTTGCCATCCCTAGTTAGCATGAAGTAGAAATTTGTTTTTAATGTGTAATGGTTTAGGGGCTACAATTTGGGCTCACAGTGTCTTTTTTTATTATTTTCTTTTTATAATTAAACTAATTAAATAAAAACCAATTTATTTAAAAAATTAAATAAAAATGTATTAAAATTAAAAAATAAATACAAAAAAATACATAAAACTAAAAAAAACACACGAATAATAAAAATAAATTATAATAAAAAAACACACCACAACAAAATACATATAAAAATACGAATAAAAAAACTAATCTATTCATCTTCATCTTCGTCTTCGTCCCCGCCATCGTCTTCATTCCCGTCCTCGTCTTCGTCCTCCTACTCGTCTTTGTACTCCTCTCCGTCCTCATCTTCGTCCTCAACGGGACGATTATCCCACACGTGTTGAACCAAATCCGCCTTCAGTTGGTTATGTATATCACTTGATGTGAGCTGGTGAATGTTATACGTTCGTTGGTCTTGGGTTGGTTCAGGGAACTGTTCTGGAACACTTCCTGGTATATAGTGTTGACATATTGCTTTTCCCTCGTCTTCTAAAATCATATTATGCAATATGATACACGTATACATGACATCGCTCATTTTTGCCAACGTCCATACACGACAAGGGTTTTTCACATAATGCCAACGTTTTTTTAGAACCCCGAAACACCTCTCGATATCCTTTCTCGCGGACTCTTGCTTCTTCTTAAAATAATATATTTTTTCTTCGATAGGGTCTTGAAACGTCTTGACGATGATCGAGTACTCTGGATATATCCCATCTCCCAAATAGTATCCGTGACGATAAAAGGGATCGTTGGCATAAAACGGTAAGACCGGTATGCTACGGCTGATGTAATATACTCTAACACGGGTGACGCGTTGAGAACGTTTATGTTGTTGTTGGACCCGACTAAGCCGAAGTAGGCTGAAAAAATCCAAAGGTCGTGTGAACAAATGGCTTGAAGACTAACCGTTGGCACTCCATGGTCACCACGAGTGTATTGACCTCGCCATGCGATTGGACAGTTGGCCCACTCCCAATGCATGCAATTTATACTCCCGATCATGTCTGGAAAAGAATGTTTACTTTCGTTTACATCATATATGCGAGTCAGGTCGTTTGAAGTAGGAATCCTCAGATAACGACGAGAGTAAAATTGTATTATCTCTATACAAATAAATTATTAAACAATATTTATATTAAAAACAATAGTTAATACAAACAATTTAAATATTACCGATGCAAAAATTCTCCAACGAATCTCTCGTTGTTTTCTCAGCCAACTTTAAATACTCGTCATTGATATCGGTCGTGTTGCCGTATGTGAGGATGCGTAGAGCCGAAGTACACTTTTGGATGGCGGAGAATCCTAAATATCCTCTTGCGTCGGGTTTTTGTTGAAAATACTCATACTCCCGCTCCATATCTCCAACGATGCGCAAAAATAAATGCTTGGACATCCGAAAACGACGTCGAAACATAGCGTCGTTAAATGTATGTGTGTCGTCGAAGTAGTCCTTCATTAAACGAGCGTTTGCTTGCGTACGATTTCGAATGATATATGACCGTTTACGCGGTGCCGTAGATGGAGCAGAGCCGGACACCATGTTATTGGCGACGGCCCGAACCGCGTTCGTGACCTCTAAATGCTCTTCCGCCACTTGTTGATGAATTCTTCGACTTTCGTTGATTAATTGATCCCAAATCTCGGCAGAGTTCGTGGAATCCGGGGAACTTATTGAGTTTGAAGAAGTATGAAAATAATAAAAATGATTGGTATTTTTATGTTTGGGTTTGTGCATGATAGGGTGAAAATGGTTTAATTGGTTTGATATTTATATTAAGTTTTTAAATTAATTTTTTTTATATATAGCCGTTAATCAACGGTAACATTATTATTATTATTATATTATTATTAATCAATCTCGCCGGCGACAGTTAAACCCCGCCCCCGCCCCAAATCGCCCAAGGGGCGGTGTTTGCGCCCTTAGTCGCCCAAAATCGCCTAGAACCGGCGCCCACTACATATAGCCTTATAGAGCTACGTTATGTATTAATCATGGATTGAGTTTATAGGTATTAGATATTACTGATTGGGTTCTCTTTGTTTGCTATATGTTGCGTAATAAATCCTCACACGATAAATGAGGTTAACTTATTTCGTTAAATATGAGTAAAGTTTAAACCACTTTCAATTGACGGCATCTATATAGGAAGATCAGTTTATGTTTAAACCAACATTATTTTTGTAGTGTACATCTTAAATCTAATAAGAAAAATGCTATGATTTAAAATGCAGTGAGGATACCGTCTTCATTCTGTGTCTAGTTCGTCTCCCTCACAACACCAACATATAGTTGGATGGTTGGTTGATTATTTGCCTCGGAGAGTTTCCCTTTTGCTTTTATATGTCGATATTTTGTATCAGGAAATCAACAAAAGTGAGGACTGGCAAAACAGGTGTTATCATGTTAAATAGGTAATATACCACGAGTGGGTGTTATCATGTTAAATAGGTAATATACCACGCGCTTAACACAAATATCAAATACAACTCGTTTAACTATATATCTCATGTCTATAACACAATTGTATGTTGATCATGCACCAATAAGGAGAAATGGTCGAGTCTGACCTACTAATTTGAAGTATTAAAAAATAATAATAAATTTACATAGTTTAATTTTTTATTTAACAATTTTATTCATGTCTTAAAATGGTTTTCAATTTCCAGTCATACGATAGATAATTTCTTGTTACAGGTTTGAAGAAATTCCTTACAATACGAGAACCCAACATAACCAATTAACAGGTAAAGGTTATATCTATTCTCTCTTTTTGATTCCTTCGCATTCTGAAATCTGATTTCATGATATACCTTTTTTTTGTTCTTCTTTCCAATTGTTTCATGGAATATCAAGGTTCCCAAGCCCTGGCTATTAATATTCACTTGCGACGTCGACCATGGCTATTAATATTATATACAATATAAATTAAAATAATTAACAAGAAAAAAACATGTATGATTCTCGGTCAATTGTCTGTTTTATGACATATACATAAATATTGGGCATAGAATTTTAGACTAATAGCTTAGTTTATTTGAAATTTATGGGATGTGGTTTATAAATCAAATTAATCAATTAAATATGTAAATAACTATAGTAATTATTTATATATTTTATAAAATTTAGAATTAGAGTGATTACACTATTATAAATAAAGTAATAATAGTTACGGTTAAAGGTGGTTTGTTTTTTATTGACACTAAATTTTTAAATGCAAAATTACAATGTGGCTCAATGGTAAAGCACTCACTTTACTAGTGTGATGTAGGGGGTTCAAATCTCACTATCACCAATTTATATGGGAGATATGAGGGATGACCCTAGCTTGCCAGAGTTCGAGTCTTGATCCCACCCGGTTTTACCGGCTCCTTGTTGTTGTGTCGTTTGGCGGGCGTGGGTGTCGGCTTTTATCCAGGGAATCTCTCAATAGGTGGACCGCTAGGGGCTCCATCCGTCCGGACTCGTGGCCGGATCGATCTACCTTTAGCCAATGAGAACCGCATACGAAGTACTTGACATTACTTAGTTATCCGTTAAAAAAAAGAAATAATTCTGCTTAGTAAAACCTAAACTCTATTGTTGTAGCTGGGAAAGGCGAGTTTTGGCATTTTTCTCATAAATAGATGCAACTTTTCGGTGTATTACTTTACCATTATCATATTTTTTTTATTATCTTAAAGTAATCAGAAAACTCAAACTAATATATAATATTTATATTTTAATTTTATTTATTATATAAAGTTAATAATATACTTAGTATATAATAATGAGTGTTTCACATATAAATGAGATGTTATAAACCGGTTTAAAAGCTATTTGAGTTTAATGAGATCCATGACCCGCTTATTTTTTCTATAAAATTATTTTTTAATTATAACTAATATAAATCTTTTTTTTTAAGAAATGATATATTAGTTTTTAGTATATCCCTATATTATAGGATTTTCACATCAAATATTTGGTGAGATTAAATTTTGATTTAGTAAGATGTTATAATCCACTAAAGAAATATATGGGTTTGGTGAGACTCATACCTGTGAATTCGGATCAAATGCATGAAATACTCAATTTATAAATAATACAATCTGGTGGCTTGAGAGAATGTATGGAGCAACCAGGGAGCTTTTAAAGGTTTCGTTTATATATATTATTATAGATATAGATACTAGTTTTTATCCCCCGTATTACGGGGCTGGTTTACATATTTTGTTTCTAATATTTATATATTTTTTGAGTTTTAAATTTATTTATTGTAATGAAGTTAATAATATACCTAGGGTTTGATGATGACATGCTTTAACGGATAAATATGATTTTATAACCCGATTTAAAAACAATTTGGGTTTATTGAGAATCATGACTCGCTTATTTTTGTTACTATAAAATTATTTTTTAATTATAAATAATTTTTTTTAAAAAAATTTGGATACTATTTATTCTGTATATTTCTATTTTATAGGATTTTTATATCAAATATTTGGTGAGATTAATTTTTAATTTAACGAGATGTTATAACCCGTTTGAGGCTATCTGGGTTTGATGTGACTCATATCCGTGAATTTGGGTCAAATGCATGAGATGTCTTCATTTGCAAATAAAAAAATCTGTTAGCTTGAGAGGATATATGGATGTTTCGCTTTTATATTTTATATATTTAAGATACTCGTTCTTTATATCAACTTTTTTGAGCGTTTAACGGTATCAAACTGTTTTAAATAAATATTGAATATATAGGAATCCACACAAATGTTCTAGCACCTGATATGGAACCAATCCTCGGGTTTGTTTCAATCGATTTTGTATTTATATGGTGGTACCTTAGTTTGTTTTTTCATTTTGGTTGCTTTTGTACAATGATTTATTTGGGTTTGATTGCATGAGAAATAGGTTGTTATGAGTTTTGACGTCATTATTGTTTTCAAGCTTAGTTACAACAGTCTATACAACTAAAGATTATTTTGAAATAAGTTATTGGAAGCGGGCGACATTAAGTTAGAAAATTTAGTGAGAAATCCTGACAAAGCTTTCAAAATAAATTTGAGCTGAAATTGGTTTATTTTTAAAGGAGTATCACAATGGTTCAGGTCAATACAAACGGGTCTAAAGCTATTATAATCATAATAAGTTTAGATCCCATGGTTGTGCCACAATATACTCAAGCTTTTGCTGGATGTGAGTATTTTTTTTCATTGTTTGTTTAGTTTTCTTTTTTAATTTTATTTTAAAGTTTAGACACCTAATCGTTGATTTATTTATTTTTATGGAAGGGTTTTGAATTGATTGATGATTTTCACAAGAGATGTTTCTTTTTTTGTTTTTTATGTCTTTTGTCTTTTCCTTGCAGATATTCTACTCTTTGACTTTTCTTGTGGTCAACTGTGTAATTTCTTTTATTTGAATTTATGTGAATATTCAATGTACGCTAAACCATTTTGTTTTTATTGATATATATTTGGTATTTTTTAAGGAAAAGTAAAACTAATATAATTCGTACGATAATAATAATAATAATTACACGTTTTCAGATTTACCAATATAAAAATGATCTAAGCATGTTTTGTGAAATCTAAAAAGATTCTTTTGTGAGATGTAATAGTATTAAGCCGATTGCTTTAACATTAATATAAGTTTTTCCATACAATAAAAATTAATAGTGCACAAATATGATATATATTAAAAACTTATCAAAAAAGTCACCAATAAAAATTCTTATATTAAATAACTTAATTATGTATTACGTATAATAACTTTTACTTTTATTATAATTTTTAATCGTGTGTAACACGTGCTCTAATTTAGTTTTTAATTAATTTAAATCATGAATTGTACTTTGTTATTAAATCTGCTAGGCCCCTAAACTTGAAAGTTTGATAATTCGGACATGATATTTTCCGGGTATTACATGATACCAACTCGGTGATGGTTGACGGTTTTAGAGAAAGAGTCAAAAATAAGTTTATTTGATAAATTCAAATTGGTAATCACCATCAAATAACATTATTATTATTATTATTATTATTATTATTATTATTATTATTATTATTATTATCTATCTAACTTAATATATCTATTACTAGTTTTTACCCCCCTACGGTAGTCGTTTTATATTATTTGTTTCTAATATTTATTTATTTTTTGAATTATTATTTTTTTAATTGTATGAAAGTTAATAATATACTTATGGTTTGATGATAAATTGTTTCACAAATAAATGAGATGTTATAACCCGGTTTAAAAGCTATATGGGTTTGATGAGACCCACGCCCCGTTTACGTTTACTGTAAGGCCCCGTTCCCGGTGCCTCACTTTGGACGTTGGATTTACTCATAAACACAGTTCTACAAATCAGAGTTAAATAAAACTTTCACAGAATATTAGATCTTCCATAAAACATTACATAATAATTTAAGCTTGTCTAAAAACAACATTCTGTCTTTCAAATTTATAACATTAAACATAAAACATAACAATTTTCCATGAGATGTCAGTCTCTTCCTTTCCATGCCATGTGCCCACGTAAAGCGAGTTGCCTCATCCTACTCACCCGCGTGCATACTAGCAGTCAGTTACGCTGAGTGAGTTCTAGTTAATCAATTAACATACAATACTTTCACATACTTACACATACGTATCCGTAGATACTTAGTAGTTGCTTAACCTGCTTAACTTCCTTTAGTACGTACTAGAGTATATACTTTCATTCCTTCTTTACTTTCTTTACATCTATTCATACTTTACGCACTCATACATTTTAAAGAGCATTACGCCCTACTACCTCGAGTATTGTTAGAGATCGGTCCCTTATCTGCCTCGAATATTAATAGGGTCCGCTGTAACAACCCGGGTTTTTTGAATTTATATAAACACCGACTTGTTTCGACGTCCGGGTTATCTTATTTAATATATTGTGTTTATCGAGTTATATATTATTATTGTAATCTATTTAGCTTTGACACTTTTAACCCAAAATATAAAGTTCTATCCATTTCTATATCCATCTCCAAACTTGAGGGGCCTGTATTTAAATTCTTTTATAATCCATATTGCATGATGGATAATCCATCCCCAAACCCGACCCATATTCAATTTCACGAACCCTGGATCAATCAATCAATCAATTAACTATCTAAAATCGTTTGTAACCAACTTTTGATTAAGGAAATCAAATTCGTGCATGATTCGCGGCATCACCATTAATGTAATTGAACTAATTATAACCTGTTGACTCGTTCTTCCCTGTTTTGACCTAACCGACGCATATTAACAGCCAATGATCGCGTAAGCGATGTTTATATTCCAATTAAATTCATGGACACCTTCCTTATAGAGTGTCCGTCAATACCCCTATAAATAATTGAATTCATTTCAATTGATTATACTCGTTCATACACCCTCAGCGCCGGCTCCTGTTCTGTCTAATTAGCCCTCTTCAGATCGTTGTTCGAGGTTGATGTGCTTAAAACAGTCAATTAAATATTAACTAAACTAAACAAGTAATAAAAACTAGACTTAAGACCCAACTACACAAAACACCGACAAGTGAACCGGTCAATTGTACTAAAGCTAAGTAAGTCCGGAATATCAAACCCACAGGACTCTATAAATTATGTTAATTACCTAATTAGACTCGACTTACGACTATTTATTATTAATGTTTGAAGGGGGTTTTTAAACTAAGATTAAACTAAGAAAGCAAATAAACAAGTAAACTAGAAAACAAGCAATTAATCACAAGATTGAAACCAATCAGAGAAGGAAACTACCTAGGTAAGAATCCCATGCATCAACAATCATCACGCAATGGACAACTAATATGACATGGAAACTAATTTCTAAATATATTCATCTAACAAACCCTAAAGAACCCTTGATCGCATCAAGTAAAATCCTAAAGAATAATTATTAGATTATTAAGCAATCAGTAACATTGATTTCCTCACGGTTATCAAATAGGGTTAATTAATAGTATTTAAAGCAAGCAATCTTACGAAACACTAAACCCTAGATAACTTGATAAGCTAAACACGACATCATGAATAAGGATCAACACATTAAGCAAGAATATTGTCACTAATCTATCCTAGCATGCGATTGACCAAGACACATGAACAACTCCTCACCTTACAGCTATTGGAATTCAGCAGAACATTCAAAACCCTAACAAACTATCAACTAGCTTCTATGATCTAATAGGCCTATTCAATCACAATAATTAAAACACCAAGTAATGATTAAACATAAACCCTAAATCTAAAGAACACAATCAAGAGATAAAAGATCTATGTGAAGCAATAGTTAATAATCAACCAAGATAATAAACATTCATATGCATCATGAAAGCAAAATCAGTCTTTTACTATTAAAAACGAAACCATAATCAAATCAATTGTCCAAAGCAAGAATCAAATCAACACATGTTCATCAAACCTAGGTAGACATGAAGTCTAGCCTAGAATCATTATTAAAAACAATCCTAAACAAGTATAAAAAACAAAGAGGAAAGACATGACAAAAAATGAACAAGGAACGAAAGTTAGAGCGATAAAACCCTTTGCAATTGATCCTTGAACACCCGTATGAAAGAACTCTCGATCCTCCTTGATTCCTAGCTTCAAAACACCTTCAAAACCTTAGTTTATCTCTCAAAATTGGCTACAATATGTTCTTAATTCGTTTAGTTTTATATCCCTTTATATATTAAGAGAGTTGGGCCTTGAACTTGCGAAGATGGGCTGACCAGTAGGCCTAGAAGCCGCGCGGCCCCCCTATGGCCTAGCCTCCGAGCGGGTCGGCATGGATTAGGATGGCCTAAGAAATTTTGTTTATTATTTCTTGTTTATTCATATTAGATCTTGATAGATTTCTTCCTTGGACTCCAAGTAACAATGAGAAGCTTCTAGACCTTTTTTCCCTTAACTTTCAAGCCACCATCTACATGCAAACAAATCAAAATACTTGAATAATCATGTAACCGGTGACGATCAAAACGAACATAAACGTCTTATGAAATGATAGAAAGAATTAGATTTAACATTCAAGACACCAAACGATATAAAACATGTAAACATATAATAAACTTGACTCAAAACCTAAATTAATAAAAGATGAACTAAACACGAACTAAACCGAACTTAAAACATTAAAGAAACATAACTTTACACGGGAATCGAGATGTATAAATAGATGTATATCAAATATCTCCACACTTACTCTTTTCTCGTCCCTGAAAAAGTCTGATGCAGTTGGATCAGAATCAGAAAATACAGTCTTACAAACATATAGGTTAATTTTTAAAGCTTAGAATTACGCAAAAACCGCGATCACCGATATTGTTGTCCACTTAAAACCATGCCTTAATCTTTACCGGGATAAATAAGATCCGACAATAATAGTACTCAGTGGTTTACACAATTAAGACCCGCTTATTTTCAGCTTTTACCGGACCAGACCACCCCAAATTGACTTAAACATCAAAATTAGCAGAATTAAAAATTTTATTGCTCTATTTTTCATGAATATTTAATGTTTTGGACAAAAATCTGCTAAGGATCAAGTATCCAAATCTGTTATGTGAGGTAAGGTGCTAACTCGATAATGACAAGTGTATAAGCGTAATATTGGTGAACACAAAGGTTTGATCACGAGGGAAAAAGCCCTTAACCAAGATAGTCTTACTTCGGTCAAAACTTATCAAGGTAATATTTGGTAAAATAACTCCGGTCATGGATTAATAAGATAATCTTTGGTCGAATTACTTTAGTCAATGATCAACAAGGTAACCTTTGGTCGACGAGTATATGATTATCGTGATCTCTGGCACAAAAACCCCCGGAGGGTGAAAACTATCACCGTCGATTATATTGATAACTAGAATGTGGTTACAAACGTAGTGGAGCTAATGATCGAGATTACAAAATATGCTAGTGTGTAGAGAGAATGCTAGTTTCTGCCCTAAGTGTGTGTGATAGTACATATGTTTTTCTACTCGATCATAGCTCGTTTAAATAAGATTATATCACTAACTATATTTCCTATATATCCGGAAGTCTTCCACCTAGCCGCTCCACGACCTTTGACCACGTGCCAATAGCCATCCAGTAGCGAGATAAACGGAAGAATGAGTCTCATAGCCGTTGTTGATGTTTGCACGTTCATCTTCACATGAGTTCGTCCATTAACAGCTACATTGAATTAGGATCCTGAATCCATGCTCCAGCCAGAGAATTCTCTGTGAAGATAATAGATACCAGTACGTCTTAAATTCGCCACACCTGTCTAACACCTCACCATACTAAACGCAATCATTAGTAAACAAGTAATACCGAGGATCATCGATCCTTTATATCCTGACACATATTTCAAGGATAAACTATCCATAATACAGTCAAGGATAAAGGATCCTCAGTATACAAATTCATGGCCTAACAATTGCCCCCAAAATGCGGGTGACAGTGGAATACAACTGTCATTTTGAATTTCAAAATCACTGTGAAAACTGATAGATGGGACGGTTTTGCCAGAATATTTACCATTTAACCCCCAAGGTTAATTATAACCGTCTATATATGCCGCCCTATATCTTTGATTATATACACGCTTCCTTCCATCGCATCAGGTATCCTTTCTACCTCTTTCTCTTATTTTCTTTAATCATGTCTGCTGCTTCCTCTTCTTCTTCTCCGGCTGCTTCTAACCCTTCCGGACAAACTTCCAATGACCTCGAGTTGTCAGAAATGGAACCCCAATGCCTCATAGCCAACCCATCTTCTGAGATTTGTAAACTGACAGATCCTGAGATTGACAAGTTCCACCCGTTATTTCCCCCAAAAACCCTATTCTGCCTTTATGAATCCAGTGTTCGTTGCGACGTGTATTCCAAGGTCTGGGCGTGTTTTCCGGCGACTCCCTTTCTTATTGGCTATAAGTACCCGTTTCCATCTTTTACCCCAATTTTTTTTCGATTCTACCGGCATCTCTTACATACAAGCTATGCCGATGATTTGGAGGGTTCTTATCACCATCTAGAGAACCATTGAAGAGGAAAAAAATCAATTTTGGCCTTCACGAGTTATCATATTTATATAACCTCACTACCCATGGTCCTGCTCGTTTTATCTTCAAGTCCAAGCCCCGACAGCCTCATCCGATCTCAAAAGCCACGCTAAACGATTCCGTGTGGAGGAATCAGTTCTTCTTCGTAAAACGCGACTCAATACCAGGGGGAATTGATCTTCCTTCAATGTGGGTCACGAAGGGTAGGATCCTGGATCCTTAAGGAATAGCAGGATCCTTTATTCTTCAATTTTAATCCTTATTCTTTTTTGTTGTCTGCAGTTGAGAACTTCGCTTCATTGAGCAAATTACCTGGAACAGAAGAGAAACCAAAATGGTTCCTAGAGCTGGATACCGAAATTAGGACCTTTCAAGCTCGATTTGTTGAAGGTATTTGTGATATTCCCTCAAGTTCAAGCATGTCAAGTAAGTTAATAATTTTAAATTAAATAAAATAAAATAGAGTACTTATCTGTCGACTTTTCTTCTATAGGCACTAAAAAATCAGGAAAGTCCGCTCTCAAGTTCTCCCTAGATGACATCGACTGTATGGTCACTTCTCCTGCTGTCAAGAAGGAGGCTTCAAAGGTTGGCACTAGCTCCGAACCCAAGACTGCCACGACCAGGGCCAAGTCCGCAGCTTCCGAGAGGAAAATATCCTCTGATCCTGAGACCCATTGTGACATCGTCTACTCTGTAAGTATCTTGTATCCTGTCCTTTCGCATTTTAGGATCCAATATTGTTTCAACCCTGATATGAGATTTATTGATAGGCTGTGACCGCTATGAGGGACCATTATGAAAAAATTATCCATCAGATGAGCGAGAAAATGTCTGGGTTAGGGAAAGCTATGGTTGCTAAGGACAAGGCTATGATCCAGCTCTCCAAAGAAAAGAAACAGTTGGAGGATCAGCTATCCTTAGCCGAAGCCCAACGTCAAGAGGCATTGGAGCAGGCAACTGATGAAGCCAAGGTGTGGGCTGCTAGGTCAATATTCCAGGCGCGAATCAAGATGGCGACGGAGGCCGGTGATCCTGCTTTTGACAAGTCGGCCTGGGATGTGGAGAAATGGAAGGCTGCTCTTGACGACCTTGGTGGCGAGGATGATGAGGAAATGGTTGAGAACACCGAGGCTGGGACCAGTGGCGTTAAGGAGGCGGTTGAAGCTGGCAAGGGAGAAGGTGATGCTGCGGTTGAGGATGCAGCTTAAGTGGTCAATGAAGGATATCGAAGACAAGGCCCGAGCCCACTTTTTTATTTTGTGTTGATGTTTTTCTGAACAATTTCTATGGTGTGTAATAAACAAAAGTAACTAGGATGAAGGATCCATGATCCTTAGGACAATCTGCGGGGGTAACAAAGGTGGAGGGATCCTCTGTTTTTGGGGATGAAGCCTTTGTTGCCTCTGTTTTTAAATTTCCTGCACTTATGAATCGTTAGTAATTCCTACTTAACCCGGATAAATGGTCCATCTTTTCGTATGGTGAAGTCCGGGTTAAGAATTTTGGATAAGTCCTTGGGCTTATTTTAATATAAAAATCTTTTGACTTCTTGCTTGTTGTTAATTTTCAAAAATCTGTTAGATATAACTTTAGCATTATTGATAGTATGACAAAAAATTTTAAGCAAAAGTTTGTTAGAATAAAATATCCTTATGAAAATCGTTTAGGATAAAATATCCTTAAGGAAAAAATATTAGGAAATAATATCCTTAAATAACAAATATTAAGATAAGACATCTTTAATAGTTGATAAAATTTGTACAATAGAATTTCCTCAGAGGGTAAATTTTTGGATAAAGTTTCCTTAAGATAGGCAAAATTTTTAGTATTAAAATAATTTTAAAGGATTAATCCTTTTAAACTGTAAGATCCAAAAATATTGCAACAAATATCATACATAAGTTAATTAGTAGAGATCATACCAGAAGGTCAAGATAGACCTAAGTTACCAGAAGTGTTGAAATCTCATTTGTCTTCGAAGGAATAGCTTTATGATCCGGGATCCTTAGATTTTTGATCTTCACAAAACTTAGTTAATCTGTTGCATATAATTCATAATGTTAACTGGGATCAAACCCATTATGCTGGGGACAAGCCCAAATAATATACCGGGGACAAGCTCGTGCAACTGGGGACAAGCCCGTGTAACTAGGGACAAGCCCGTGTAATCTGAGGTCAAGCCCGTGTAATCTGGGGACAAGCCCGAAACTGGGGACAAGCCCAAAACTGGTGTTAAACTGGCGACATGGCCCTTGAGAAGAGGTGAAAACCCCTTAAACCTTAGGATATGGTACGTCTACCATAATTCGTAGGATCCTCCATATAGCCGGAAACAACAAAATTGCCAGCCACTAAACGTGTACTGGTCCCGCTGCCCCGGACTATACATCGGATAGCGTGCGCAACTGGCGATCGTGAGAAAGGTGAAAATCTTTAAACCGTAGGGGATATGACCATCAGGGTTCATATCCAAACGTGGGCTAGGCCAAGGGAAATAAGATAATACCTCAAATGCAAATGAGAGGTGGCCAACCTCTTGAACATCAAATGAATCATTATAATCCTGCATGGTTATTCAATACATGGAAAAAATAAAGTGTTAAGCATATATTATCCATAAATTAACAGTAATAATTCAAAAAGAATAATTGGTCAGAGAGATGTTACCGATTTAAAGATCCCATATCCTTTTTAGGATAAAATATCCTCTCAGGATAGTGGATCCTGATCAGAAAAAATATTTCTTGAGGTGGATGGAATTCCATGCTCTTGGTAACCTGTTGTCACACTCCGGCTTAGGGCTTAGGCGTATGACCAATTGTTGGTACTTGTTTTGTAAATCGTCAGAGTTGCGGGTTATTTTAGCGGAAGACTTTGGTTGAATATAATATTAATTTATTTGAAAACTTCTCGGATAATAAATATCCGGTGTTTGATTTATAAAGCTTGTCGAAATACCGTTTGTAATATTTTAATAATTAAAAACTGAGCCATCATTACCTTGCGAGCATCTAACTCCATGAATGTCTTGCTACCTGTACTAATATGTATTCCCTGAAATGTGGGAAAAATACGTCAGCTATATGCTGGTGAACACGTATGACTCAATAAAACATTTTGAATGACATTATAATACAAATATAGTTTTCTCTACAAGCTCAGCAGAAGCATCTACTTCTGGTCTATGTACCACTGCACACACAATTGTTCCCGAGCCACGTAGCCCTTTCCGGGAGACTAGTTATGACCATTAGCCCGCGGACGCGTAGCCTTAGAATGATTAGGCTGAACGGTTATGTTTGGATCCAGACATATGTGTATTCGGTCTGAGTTGACTTTAATTTCTACTTTGTATTATAAAGTTTTAGAGATTCATGATGTCATGTAGACATTGATTGACTCGCTAAGACAAACACCCGTTCGTCTCATTGAGTATAATATGTTTTGACTGATTGAAAAGATTGACGTATTCACGTCATAAAAGGTTTGAACGTATTCACGTTATAAAAGGTTTGAACGTATTCACCTGTGATTGACTGTTCTGAATGATATGGTGATCTCGTTTGAAACCTTGACTGTGAATGATTGACTGATTGATTGATTGATGATTGACCTTGTTAGTGCACAGAAATTTGACACTGTGGATATGTTATCCTGGCATATGTCTGGATCAGTTATCCTTAGCATGTATTCCAGCTCGTATCAGGATCAAGGATCCTCAGTACTTATTACTAATTAACGGTTGTTCTCATGTGTAGTCTTATATTTAGCAGGTATAACGGTTAGAAGACTCAGTCTATCTACTAACTTACAGTCAACAAGATATTGACGTGTCTGGATCAGTTATCCTTCTGAAGAGTTCCAAAGCTATGTCAGGATCATGGATCCTCGGTATTCGGTGCTGTTAACGGTTGTTTCTTATATGAAGGCTGATATTTATCAAGTGTAACGGCTCCAAGACCTGGTCTTCCCCCTATTTCGCAGCCTGAGTGATGGAGCACGTGGTCAAAGTGGCTGTTACAAGTATATTCAAGATAAAGGCGGATTTTTAGGAAAAATAGTTAATGGTATTTATTATTAATAACTCAATTGAGTTATAATCTTTGGTATATAATGAGATTATGATCAGCTAGGGTTACACACTTATCACCTCACACACACTTTAGCAGCTCTCATAATTCTCTCAAGCAACATACACACACATAGCAACTATTGTATTTCTGATCATTTTCTCCAACACTTGTAATCACCTTTTCTCGATAAGTTTTGACCGAAGTAAGACTATCGTTATTAAGGGCTTTTTCCCTCGTGATCAAACCATTGTGTTCACTGATATTACGCTCATACACTTGTCATTATCGCATTAGCACCTTACCTCACATAACAGATTTGGATACTTGATCCTTAGCTGATTTTTGTCCAAAACAATTTGGCGCCCACCGTGGGGCAATTGGTGCTATAATCCAAATTATTCCTATCATTTTCAACCTTTTCATACCCATCTCACTATCAATGGCCTCTCAAACAACCTCTGCTTCATCAACCATGCCATCTTCGGTTCCTCTCTCATCAAGGACTTTGCCGCCGATGCCTCCGCCAATCACGGGAGCTCCAAAGACCACCGCGGCTAGAAACAAGACACAAATTCCAGTCCTCAAGAGCTCAAAAACCACTGCTGCCACTTCGGTGGTCAAATCTAACAATGATGTTTCTGCTATGTTTTCACAAGTTAAGGCATACATGGAGCAGTAGAACAAAACCAACAAGAGGATCCTACGCGAAATTGAAGATCTCAAGAAAAGAAAGAGGCCAGCGGAGGATCAGACTCCCTTGATGCCTAGGGTGCTGGAATTCTCTACTCCAGGATCCGTGGTTCAACATACTCAAGGATCCTCGATCTTCCATCAAGGATCATCCATCCTTCAACCAGGGTCCGTGGGTTAGCATACTCAAGGATCCTCGATCTTTCAGCAAGGACCATCGATCCTTCAACCAGGATCCTCCGGATTGTATCTTCAAGGATCCTTCAACTCCCAACCACTAGGATCCTTCATCCACAATCAAGGATCCTTCTTCAAGGATCAAGGATTCTCAGGGGTTCAACATCAAAGGTCTTCAGAGGTCCATGAAGGAGACATTATCCCCATGCAGACCATAGCTTCTGGAGGACCAACTCCTATCGCAGATTCTTCTTATCCCAACTACACTTCTGGGATGCCAACGTTCAACCAACCAAGAGGTAACGCCTATAATCACATATCCTCAGACACTAACCTTGGCTCTATGCAGGATACAGGTATCAATCAGGCTATGGCTAGGGAACTTCAGAAGCTTAAGGATATGATATCTAGCGTGCCAGGAGTGGTTTGTCCAATTCCTGAAATACCAGAAGGGAGCCACAAGATGTCCAGATTTGCTCCACCGAGATGCTATGCGGAGATCCCGAAACGCTTTCAAACCCCCAACATGAAGGTGTATGATGGGACCACTAATCCGGAAGAACACGTGGCTCAGTATAGGGAAAGGATGGAGATCAACCCAATTCCTGAAAGACTCAAGGAAGCTTGTCTATGCAAGGGTTTCGGATCCACACTAACAGGATCTGCACTTAAATGGCTGCTAAGTCTTCCTCCTTATTCTGTTACATCTTTTTCACATTTAGTTAACTTGTTCAACAGCCAGTTTTCTTGTAGTAGGAAATTTGAGAAGTTAACTAGTGATTTATATAGAGTTTTCCAACCTTATGATGAATCCTTAAGGGATTTTTTTACAAGGTTTGGCAGGGAAGCTCTAGAAATCCCTAATCTTGACATGGCTACCGCTGTTAAAGCATTCAAGATGGGACTTCAGAAGGGCTCCCCCTTTTATAATGATCTTGTGATGACTCCGTACAGGAACCTAGAGGAAGTAAGAAACAGGGCACTCAGATTCATACGATTAGAAGACGACATAAGGATCCAGGATCGTCTGGGGGCTCAAACAAAACAGGAATCCCCTGACAAGAGTTAAGGATCCTCATACAGGAACAACAACTCAAAGCCGTACACCAAGTTCAACAATCAAAACGTACGAGCAGTCAAAGAGGGGGATGATGATAAAGACTATCCCTGTATCTCCGACTATTGTTTCTCGGTGGATACTCATGGCTTAATCTGTGCCATGAAAGATTTGGGGGAAAAAGCAAGGTGGCCCCAAAAGAATGAGAAGACAACCAACTTCGAAGACAAGTCCAAGTGGTGTGCCTTTCTTGAAGATTTTGGCCACATGACAGATGAGTGCATTGGCTTGAGGAGGGAAATTGGATACCTCCTGAGCAAGGGTCACTTTAAAGAACTCTTGGGAAGGAAGAAATCCAAGATCCAGGATCCTGAAGATCTTCCACAAAAAGCAACACCACCACCACCAGACGCTCACGTGATCAACTTCGTCTCCAGAGAATACGGCATGATTCAAACTTCTTGTCCCACAGAAGAATTTGAGTTGGATGATGAATAAATATCGCTTATCCCCACTACTCGAGTGATAGATCAAAGAATCTTTTTCGACTCGAGGACCCAGAATCCTCACCATGATGAGCTGGATGTCCGAATGGTGAATTTCATCTATGGAGGTTCGGACATTTGTGGAACTTCTTTCTCTGCAGCAAGAAGACTTGCCAAAGAAATCAAGATGGATAACGGAGACCGACCAATAGTATCCACCACTTTGATGACAGACAAAAGGATCTTCTTCGATGAGGAAGACAAACTAAATATCCAGGATCCTCACCATGATAGTTTAATTATTACTTTATTTATTGCTAACCACTATGTACGCAGGATTCTAGTGGACGGTGGAAGCTCGGTCAACATCATCCAACATGATGTCCTTAAGAAGATGAACATTCCAGATTCCGAAATCGTCCCTAGAACATCAGTGCTAGTCGGTTTCAGTGGAGAAACCAAGAAGACATTGGGGACATCAACCTTCCAATTTATATTGAAGGGTTAAATTCATATCAAAAATTCTGTGTAATTGATAACCTTTCTTGTTGCAATGTTATTTTAGTAGGCCCTGGCTCCATGGGATGAAGGCGGTGGCCTCAACCTACTACCAATGCATCAAACTACCAACTCCTTGGGGAGTAGTAAGGATAGATGGTGACCAAGTGAAGGCCAAGAATTATTATGCTTCATCCATGAAGACGACAGCTAAACAGACGATAGCATAGCAATTACAGCAAAATCCTAGGAATGTACTGGAAGCTCGAGAGTAGGACCTAAAAGAAGTATCTTTAGATCCTGAAGATCCAGACATGACATGTATTTCTAAGGAGATGGGACCATCTGATCAAGAGGATACATCATTCATGACTCCTACCGGCATATATTGTTATACTGCTATGCCGTTCGGATTATGAAATGCAGGGGCAACATATCAAAGACTGGTGAATATGATGTTCAAGGATCAGTTAGGCAAAACCATAGAAGTCTACATAGATGACATGGTGGTGAAATCGAAGAAAGCTGAGGATCATCTCAGAGATCTCAAAGAAGCGTTCAACATCCTGGATCAATACAATATGAAACTGAATCCGTCAAAATGCCATTTTGGTGTTAAGGCCGGAAAGTTTCTAGGGTACATGGTCACCAACAGAGGGATAGAAGCAAGCCCCGAGCAGATAGAAGCCATTATCAACTTGAAGTCTCCTGTGAATGCTAAGGATGTCCAGAGGCTGACGGGAAGAATAGCCGCGCTCAATAGATTTATTTCCAGATCCTCAGAGAAGTGCAAAGACTTCTATGACATCCTTAGGAAAAACAAGAAGTTTGAATGGACAGAAAAGCATGAGGCTGCGCTCAAAGCCTTGAAGGATTACTTATCCTCAGCTCCAGCCCTGATGAAGCCTGTGGATAGAGAATCCTTATATCTATACCTAGCTGTTTAAGGAAATGCTGTAAGTGCTGTTCTTGTGAAGGATCATGAAGGTGAACAACATTCCGTTTATTATGTAAGTAAAAGTCTTTTAGATGCAGAGGTCAGGTATTCTCACCTTGAAAAATTAATTCTTGCTTTAATTATGGCCTCAACCAAGTTGAGACACTATTTTGAAACACATACTATTATTTTGAGAACTAACTATCCTGTTAAGAATGTGCTTAGAAAACCAGAAATGTCAGGTAGGATGGCCAAGTGGGCTGTGAAGCTAAGTGCATATGATATTCAGTATGAGCCTAGAACAGCTATTAAATCACAAGCGCTTGCAGACTTTGTGGCTGATTTCAGTAGTGACATGCAAAATGAAGCTGATCTAGAGGTCCAACAACTTGAAGAAACCAAGGATCCTTGGATCCTCTTCACAGATGGAGCGTCCAATGTAAGAGGAACAGGTTTGGGCATACTACTAAAATCGCCACAGGGGAACGTAATACCCCAGTCCATTGCATGTTCATTCCAAGCCACCAACAATGAGGCAGAATATGAAGCGCTGATCGCAGGTTTGCAATTAGCCAAAAGCATGAGGATCAAGTATCTTCAAATATATATAGATTCTTTGTTAATAGCTAACCACTTTAACGGTTCTTATACTGTGAAAGGTGAGAATATGGTCAAATATTTAGAAATTGTGAAGAAATTGGCAAAATCCTTCAAGTTGTTTAGTATAATACAGGTACCAAGGGAAGAAAATGCTGGGGCAGATGCCTTAGCAAACATAGCATCATCATTAAAGATCCCAGATGACGTAAAGATACCTATCATTCATATATTGTCTCCAGCAATTGGAAAACAGGAAGTTGTGGAGGAAACAGTGGATTGTACAGAAGAACTTAAAGATCCTTCATCCTCTCAAAAAGCCGGATCTTGGATCCTTCCAATTAGGAAGTTCCTTCAAGATGGAGAAATCCCTATAGGGGAAAATCCTAAAGCTTTCAGATTGAAGGTATCACAATTCATTATTTTACAAGATATTGTATATAGAAAATCTCTTGCAGGTCCCTATTTGAGATGCATCGAGGATCCTGAAATACAAGAGGTACTCCAAGACTTCCACGAGGGCGATTGCGGAAACCACACAGGGGGAAGAAGATTATTCTACAGGATACTTAGGACTGGATACTTCTGGCCAACAATGAAGAAGGATGCAATGGAGTATTCAAAGAGGTGTGATGCTTGCCAAAGGCATGGAAACATCCTACACAAACCAGCAGAACCTATGTATCCTATATCCTCATCATGGCCTTTCATGAAGTGGGGAATGGATATCGTGGGTAAGCTACCTAAGGCGCCAGGAGGAAAAGTATTCATGCTTGCAATGACTGATTACTTTTCAAAGTGGATTGAGGCTGAAGCATTCGTTCAAGTCCGAGAAAGGGAAGTTATATCCTTTATTAAAAGAAACATTATAACTAGATTTGGTATCCCATCTGAAATTATTTGTGACAATGGTTCCCAGTTTATCGGGAAAAGAACCACTAACTTTTGTGACGGCTGGGGCATCAAGATGATTACCTCTACTCCATTACATCCTCAAGCTAATGGTCAAGCGGAGTCTAGCAATAAGATAATCATCAACAACTTAAAGAAGAAGCTAGGATCCAAGAAAGGAAAGTGGGCCGAAGAGCTACCGTATGTACTTTGGGCTGACAGGACGACACCAAAAAATGCAATAGGCCAAACACCCTTCTCATTAGTGTTTGGGTCAGAAGCAGTTATCCCTACAGAAATGGTGGTTCCAACAGCTAGGACAAGCATCCGTGCTCCTGAGGCCAATAGAAATATCCTTCTCGAAGACTTGGATACTGTGGAAGAACTCAGAGACTTATCCAAAATCAGAATGGCAGCTTATCAACAAAGGGTAGCTGGGGCATACAACAAGAATATCAGGATCAGAAGATTTCAAGAAGGAGATTTAGTTTTAAAGAAAGCCTTCCAAAACACAACCAATCCGGTTGATGGGAAGTTAGCACCCAAATGGGAAGGTCCTTATCTGATCGAGTCAGAGGCAGGAAAGGGGGCATATCATTTGCTCACTATGGAAGGCAACAAGTTACCAAGAGCATGGAATGCTATCCACCTCAAGAAGTACTTTTACTGATCAGGATCAAGTATCCTCTTAGGATCAAGTATACTTAAAGGGTCAAGGATCCCAAAATTGGTAATATCTATCTGATTACTTATTCTTTTCAATTTCTTATTATTTTATGGATAATGTTTTCTTAACGATTTGTCTCTTCTAAGTTTTAAGTAACAAATGCAGGTTTCAATAAGTGGTTCAATGTCTAAGAGGTTGGCCACCTCTCCCTCACGCTTAAGGTACATCGCTATTTTCTTTGGCCTAGCCCACGTTTGGGTATGACCCCCGATGGTCATATCCTCTAAGGTTTAAAGGTTTTCACCTTTCTTATAAATAGAGTTTCTACACTCTCGCCTGGAGCGCACGCTATCCAACGTATAGTCCGGGGCAGCGGGACCAGTACACGCTTAGTGGCTGACAATTTCGTTGCTTTCGGCTATATGGAGGATCCTACGATTTATGGTAGACATACCATACCACCGGTTTATAACGTTTTCACGTTATCTCAAGACAAAGGTTTCTAACATTTTTATGTTAGCTAAGGTTTTGGCGTTTTCACGTCACTCACGTTTGGACTAAATCCCGGTTTGGGCGAGTCCCCAGTTAACATCCGTATCCTTGGGCCAGTCCCCAGTTCGGGCTTGTCCCCAGTTTTTGGGCTTGTCCCCAGTTTAAACACCAGATTACACGGGCTTGTCCCCAGTTGCACGGGCTTGTCCCCAGTTTATTTTATGGGCTTGTCCCCAGCTTAATGGGTTTAACCCCAGTTAACATTATAAGTTATTTGCAACAGATTTTCTAAGTTCATCACGAAGACAAGGTTTTATGGATTCAAAATCCTTAAATTACTTCTCCAAGGATCATCGAAGGTTCTGTATTTATGGTAACTTAGGTCTAACCAGACCTTACGGTATGATTTCTGTTTATCGGTTTACACTTATTTGATTTCAGTTTATTTCTTTACAGATATAAGGATTCATTATTCCCAATCTATTTTTATAAGGATTTAAGATCCTAGTTTATTTGCAAGGATATTTTATCCTAAACTTTTTACTAAAGAATATTTCTCAAAACTTTCAACAAGTATAAATCTATATTTAACAAACTTTCAAAATAACAGACAATCAACAGATAGTTAAAAGATACTATTTATTAAACTTATTTACAATTACCAAAAATCTTAACTCGGATTTCACCATTCAAAAAATGGACCATCCACCCGGGTTAAACAGGTGTTACTAGTTGTTCATGATTTGCAGGGTGAAGGATATACAGCCAGAAGGGAAGTTCCCATGGAAACTCCATTGATAAGTGACAATTATATCCAACTTGTCAAATCTAATATGTTTTTGCAGGAAGTTTGAATTCAAAGGCAAAATGACAGCTGTGATCTTATCACAACCGCCATTTTGGGGGCAACTTTTAGTGCACAGAAATTTGACACTGTGGATATGTTATCCTGGAATATGTCTGGATCAGTTATCCATAGCATGTATTCCAGATCGTATCAGGATCAAGGATCCTCAGTACTTATTACTAATTAATGGTTGTTCTCATGTATAGTCTTATATTTAGCAGGTATAACGGTTAGAAGACTCAGTCTATCCACTAACTTACAGTCAAGAAAATATTAACGTGTCTAGATCAGTTATCCTTCTGAAGAGTTCCAAAGCTATGTCAGGATCATGGATCCTCGGTATTCGGTGCTGTTAACGGTTTTTTCTTATATGAAGGCTGATATTTATCAAGTGTAACGGCTCCAAGACCTGGTCTTCCCCCTATTTCGCAGCCCGAGTGATGGAGCACGTGGTCAAAGTGGCTGTTACAAGTATATTCTAGATAAAGTTGGATTTTTAGGAAAAATAGTTAATGGTATTTATTATTAATAACTCAATTGAGTTATAATCTTTGGTATATAATGAGATTATGATCAGCTAGGGTTACACACTTATCACCTCACACACACTTTAGCAGCTCTCATAATTCTCTCAAGCAACATACACACACATAGCAACTATTGTATTTCTGATCATTTTCTCCAACACTTGTAATCACCTTTTAGTTATCAATATAATCGACGGTGATAGTTTTCACCGTCCGGGGGTTTTTTGTGCCGAAGACCACGATAATCATATACTCGTCGACAAAAGGTTACCTTGTTGATCATTGACTAAAGTGCTTCGACCAAAGATTATCCTATTAATCCTTGACCGGAGTTATTTTACCAACGATTACCTCGATAAGTTTTGACCGAAGTAAGACTATCGTGATTAAGGGCTTTTTCCCTCGTGATCAAACCATTGTGTTCACTGATATTACGCTCATACACTTGTCATTATCGCATTAGCACCTTACCTCACATAACAGATTTGGATACTTGATCCTTAGCTGATTTTTGTCCAAAACAGACCTATAATAAAATAGGTATATAAATATCCGGATCGTCTTTTGATCCGGCTATAGACCTTTAGTCTGGTTTAAATAGCTTTAAACCCTGATTGTTCATTTGTTTGAATAAAATATTTAGACCCGTAGTCTTGCTGTTTATTTTCCAAATCATATGATGAGTTTCTTCTTCATGAAGAAACATCTATAATCTGTTTCTTTTTCAAGAAGAAACATTCATTGACTGCTATGCATGTAAAATCTTATGTTTCTTACACATGAAGAAACAATGTTTTAACTATATTCTTTGTATACGAATGCTATGTTTCTTATTTGTGAAGAATCTATATTTCCTTATGAATGTAAACTGATGTTTCTTAGTTGTAAAGAAACACTATAATAATCCTTTGTATGTTTAAAGCTTATGTAAACATAATTATGATCAAGGTTTGGGCTATACCCCTGACTATGGTCTAAGCCATATAATAATAATACCATAATGACTTAGGTCAGAACCCTTACCTTACACGGGTATTCGAAGTTAGATACCTAAGTTCGTACGAGCAGCACTTCTACTATATGTCGTGTACTGATGCTTAGATTATCAAAACTTCGGGGCTTAGCATGAACTTCGAGGTTGTCACGCAAAACGAGGCAACATATGGTGACCATTGTGATGTGCACGTACTTCGAGATAGAATGTCGGGTTATTTTCGGATGGCACACACTTCAAGGAACACGTCGAGTATTTGCACGGATTACGAGGTAATGATTGTCGGGTTGGTGGCACGTTTCAAGGAAAACGATGCTTGGAACGCAAACCGAGGTAGAGAGTAAATCTAGAGAGAGTCTAGAGAGAGAAAGTTTGGTGTGTGGAATGAATGAGCCGTGAACACCCCTTTTATAGCTGATTTTGCACTCCATCGCGATACGCGATGGAGTTTTCCATGTGGCCATCGCGTATCGCGATGCCATCACTTCTGTATGAACGCCACGTGTCATCACGTGGCCTGACATGTGTTACCCGGATGTGATACGTGTGTGATACGTCATCACGGCCCATCGCGGTACGCGATGGCCGTATCCTTGGACTCATCGCTTAGCGCGATGGGTCCATGTATATTATTTTTCACTTTTAGTCCCTTGTCTTTGATAGCTTGTCATTTCTAGTCTGCTTCTCGTTGTACAAAAATACTAAGACGGCTCTCAAGCGGCTCGCGGAGATGCGAGCGTGCGAAGTGCAAAGTGCGCCATCAAAGCGCCACATTGTGCCCATCGCCCAACGCCCTTCGCCCGAGCCCGTGCCCGTGCGCGTCGGGTGCTTCGCACTCTCTGCTAGGACCACTGGTGCATGCTAGGTATCTAAGAATATTATAATGGAAACTCTCTTCCTTATAAAGAGCTCCTATTTATTTACCACTTTTCATGTGGTATGGGTTTTAATTTCCTTATTTATACCCATGTGTAATTCTTCCACTTTCTTACATCTTTCAATGTGGGATGGAATTTCCTTATTCCATATCTTTAAAATTTAGATGAATTTATTCATGGGATTTTTATTTCCTTATAGAATGGTCTTGTTTTTCTTTAAATTTTCCCAACACTTAATTTAGGGAATAATTTTGATCCTTCAACTATACTTAGTTGTCAAATTTGGATCGAAATTTTGGGGATGTTACACCTTTGCCTTCCATTGTGAGCAAATGATATGCCTCCTTTCCTGCTTCCGACTAAATTTGATAAGGTCCTTCCCATTTGGGCGCTAGCTTCCCATCAACCGGATTTGTTGTGTTTTGGAAGGCTTTCCTTAATACTAGATCTCCTTCTTGAAATCTCCTGATTCTGATATTTTTGTTGTATGCTCCAGCTACCCTTTGTTGATAAGCTGCCATCCTGAACTTGGCTAGGTCTCTGAGTTCTTCTATAGTATCCAAATCTTCAAGAAGGATTTCCTTATTGGTTTCAGGATCACGGATGCTCGTTCTTGCCGTAGGAACCACCATTTCTGTAGGGATCACAGTTTCTGATCCAAACACCAATGAGAAGGGTGTTTGGCCTGTTGCATTTTTAGGCGTAATCCTGTCAGCCCAAAGAACATAAGGAAGTTCTTCAGCCTATTTTCCCTTCTTGGATCCTAGCTTCTTCTTTAGATTGTTGATGATGATCTTGTTGCTAGACTCTGCTTGGCCATTGGCTTAAGGATGAACCAGAGCAGAAGTAATCATTTTGATGCCCCAACTGTCACAAAAGTTAGTGGTTCTATTCCCGATAAACTGGGAACCATTGTCACAAACAATTTCAGCAGGAATACCAAATCTAGTTATAATATTTCGTTTAATAAAAGATATTACTTCCCTTTCTCGGACTTGTACAAATGCTTCTGCCTCAATCCATTTGGAAAAGTAATCAGTCATAGAAAGCATAAAGACTTTTCCACCGGGTGCTTTTGGTAGCTTGCCTACAATATCCATACCCCATTTCATGAAATGCCATGAGGAGGATATAGGATATAGAGGCTCTGATGGCTGATGAAGGATGTTTGCGTGTCTTTGACAAGCATCACATTTCCTTGAATACTCCACTGCATCCTTCTTCATTGTTGGCCAGAAATATCCAGTTCTAAGTATCCTGGAAAATAATGCTCTTCCGCCTGTGTGATTGCCTCAATCTCCTTCATGAAAATCTCTGAGTACCTCTTGGATTTCAGGATCCTCGATGCATCTGAGATATGGACCTGCAAGATATTTCCTATATACCATATCATTTAACAAAATATATTGGGATACCTTGAGTTTGAAGGACTTGGGATTTTCTGTGGTAGGAATCTCTCCAGTCTAAATGTAGTTCTTGATAGGATGGATCCATGATCCTTTGTTATTTGAGGATGAAGGATCCCAAAGCATGATTTCTTTATCATTTGTTATCTCTCCAACTTCCTGTTCTCCTATCGCTGGCGAGAGAATGTGGATTATTGGGATTTTCAAATCTTCAGGAATCTTCAGAGATGAGGCTAAGTTTGCCAAGACATCTGCCCCAGCGTTTTCTTCCCTCGGTACCTGTGTAATACTAAATATTTCGAAGGATTTCGATAACTCCTTCACAACGTCTAAATATTTCATTAGTTTCTCACCTTTAACAACATACGAGCCATTAAAGTGGTTAGTTATCAATAAAGAATCTACATAAACCTGAAGATACCTGATCCTCATGCTTTTGGCTAATTGCAAACTTGCGATTAAAGCCTCGTACTCTGCTTCATTGTTTGTTGCTTGGAATTCACAAGCTATGGACTGGGGTAATATGTCCCCCTGTGGCGATTTTAGTAGGATCCCCAATCCTGTTCCTCTTGCATTGGAAGCACCATCGGTGAAGAGTATCCAAGAATCCTTGGTCTTTTCTAGTTGTTGGACCTCCAAGTCAGCTTCTTTTTGTAGATCACTAGTGAAATCAGCCACAAAGTCCGCCAGTGCTTGAGACTTGATTGATGTTCTTGGCTCATATTGGATATCATATGCACTTAAAATTACAGCCCACTTGGCCATTCTACCTGATAACTCTGGTTTTCTAAGAACATTCTTCACAGGATAATTAGTTCTCAAAATAATAGGATGAGTTTCAAAATAATGTCTTAATTTAGTAGAAGCCATAATAAGTGCAAGGATTAATTTTTCTAAATGAGAATACCTGGTTTCCGCATCTAGAAGACTTTTACTTACATAGTAAACGGGGTGCTGTTCACCTTCATGAACCTTTACCAAGACGGCGCTTACTGCGTTTCCAGAGACAGCTAAATACAGGAATAAGGATTCTCCATCCATAGGCTTCATTAGAGCTGGAGCTGAGGATAAGTAATCCTTCAAGGCTGTAAGCGCAGCCTCATGTTTTTCCGTCCACTCAAACTTTTTATTCTACCTAAGGATGTCATAGAAGTCCTTGCACTTCTCGGAGGATCTTGAGATGAATCTATTGAGGGCAACTATTCTTCCTGTGAGCCTTTGGACATCCTTTGTGTTTGCAGGAGATTTCAAATTGAGGATGGCTTCAATCTGCTCGGGGCTTACTTCAATTCCTCTCTTAGTCACCATATAACCCAGAAATTTCCCAGCCTTAACACCAAAATGGTATTTTGACGGATTTAATTTCATGTTATATTGGTCGAGGATGTTGAATGCTTCCTCGAGGTCTCTAAGGTGATCCTCAGCTTTCTTTGATTTCACCACCATATAATCTATGTAAACCTCCATAGTCTTACCCAACTGATCCTTGAACATCATGTTGACTAATCTTTGGTATGTTTCCCCTGCATTTCTTAGTCCAAACGGCATAGCAGTATAACAATATATGCCGGTAGGAGTCATGAATGCTGTATCTTCCTGATCAGATGGTTCCATCTAAATTTGTTGAAATCCAGAGGAAGCATCCATGAAAGTAAGCATTTCATGTCATGCCGTTGCATCCACCATGGAATCTATATGTGGCAATGGAAAGGATCCTTGGGGCATGCCTTGTTTAAATCGGTAAAATCGACACACACCCTCCACTTTCCATTCTTTTTTGAAACAACGACCACATTAGCTAGCCACCGAGGATACTAAACCTCTCTGATCATACCGGCCTTAAGAAGTTTTTCAACTTCTTCTTGTATGATCTTGTTCCTCTCAGGAGCGAATTTCCTTCGCTTCTGATGGACGGGTTTAACATATAAATCAAGGCCGAGTTTATGAGTGAATACCTCTTTTGAAATACCTGTCATGTCCGAGTGCTTGAAGGCAAAAGTAGATCTTCTTTGTCCTAAGAAGGATATTATATCCTCCTCAATCTTACTAGGGATACCGGATCCTAAGAACACCTTTATTTCTGGATCTTCGGGGTCTAATGATACTTCTTTAAGGTCTTTCTCCCGAGCTTCCAGCACGTCCCTAGGATGTTGCTGTAATTGCTATGCTATTGTTGGCTTGGCTGTTGGCTTCATTGACGATGAATAATAGTTCTTGGCCTCCTCTTGGTCATCTACTATCTTTACAACTCCCCAAGGAGTAGGTAGCTTGATGCACTGGTGATAAGTTGAGGCTACAGCCTTCATTCCATGGAGCCACGACCTACCTAAAATAACATTGCAACAGGAAAGGTTATCTATAACACAAAATTTTTGGTATGAATTTAACCCTTCGATATAAATCGGGAGGTTGATGTCTCCCAGTGTCTTCTTGGTTTCGCCACTGAAACCGACTAGCACTGAAGTTCTAGGAATGATTTCTGAATCCGGGATGTTCATCTTCTTAAGGACATCATGTTGGATAATGTTGACCGAGCTGCCACCGTCTACTAGGATCCTGCGTACATAATGGTTAGAGATAAATAAAGTAATAATCATACCGTCGTGATGAGGATCCTGAATGTTCATTTTGTCTTCCTCATCGAAGAAGATTCTCTTGTCTGTTGTTAAGGTGGTTGACACTATTGGTCGATCTCCGCTATCCATCTTTATCTCTTTAGCGAGTCTTTTTGCTGCAGAGAAAGAAGTTCCACATAGTTCAGAACCTCCGGAGATGAAATTGATCGTCTGCATATCCAGCTTATCCTGATGAGGATCCTGGATTCTTGAATTGAAAATGATTCTCTGATCAGTCACTCGAGTAGTGGGGATGAGCGGTCTTCTCTCGTCGTCCAGTTCGAATTCTACTACGGGATCTTCTGTTATGGCACAAGAATCTTGAAATAATTCATAGTCTCTGGAGACAAAGTTGATCACATGAGCATCTGGTGGTGGTGGTGTTGCTTTTTGTGGAAGGTCTTCAGGATCCTGGATCTTGGATTTCGTCATTCCCAAGAGTTCTTTAAAGTGGCCCTTGCTTAGGAGGTAACCAATTTCCTTCCTTAAGCCGATTCACTCGTCTGTCGCATGGCCAAAGTCTTCGTGGAAGGCACACCACTTAGATTTGTCCTTGAAACTGACAACCTTTTCATTCTTTTGTGGCCACCTCGCTTTTTCTCCCAAATCCTTCATGGCACAGATCAAGCCATGAGTGTCCACAGAGAAACAATAATCAGAGATGCAAGGATAGTCTTCATCGTCATCTCCCTCTTCAACTGCCCGTACGTTCTAATTGTTGAATTTGGCATACGGCTTCGAATTGTTATTCCTGTTCCAGGATCCTTTATTCTTCTGGGGGTTTCTTGTTTTGCTTGTCCCCCAAGACGATCCTAGATCCTTTTGTCTTCTTCCAACCGGATGTATCTTAATGCCCTGTTTCTGCTTTGTCTAATGTCCTGCATGGAGTCATCACTAAATCATCATAAAAGGGGGAGCTCTTCTAAATTCCCATCTTGAATGCTTCAACAGCAGTAGTCATGTTAAGATTTGGGATTTCTAGAGCTTCCTTGCCAAATCTGGTGACGAAGTCCCAAAGGGATTCATCACTAGGTTGGACAACACGATATAAATCACTGGTTAACCTCTCAAATTTCCGACTACAGGAAAATTGAGTGTTAAACAAGTTAACTAAGTGAGAGAAAGAAGTAATTGAAAAAGGAGGAAGACTTAGCAGCCATTTTAGAGCGGCTCCCGTTAGTGTGGATCCAAAGCCCTTGCATAGGCAAGCTTCTTTGAGTCTCTCCGGAATTGGTTTAATCTCCATCCTTTCCCTATACTGTGCTACATGTTCTTCAGGATCAGTGGTCCCGTCGTAAGTCTTCATATTTGGAGTCTGGAACCGCTTCGGGATTTCAGCATCACAGATAGGCGGAGCAAATCTGGATACTCTGTGGCTTCCCTCAGGTATCTCGGGGATTGGTCTTATGACCCCGGGGACACTGGATATCATATCCTTGAGCTTCTGCAGCTCCTTGGCCATAGCTTGGTTGATACCTGCATCCTGCATGGAACCACGGTTAGCACCTAAGGATAAAGGATCGTACAAGTTACCTCTTTGCTGAGTGAAGGTTGGCATCTCGGATGAGTAGATGAGATAGGAGGAGTCTGCGATAAGAGTTGGTCCTCCAGAGGCTATAGTCTGCATGGGGATTATGTCTCCTTCATGGACTTCGGAGTATCGTTGATGTTGGACGCCCGAGGATCCTAGATTCGGAAAGAAGGATCCTTGATTCGGGATGAAGGATCCTTGAGGTTGGGTACCATAGGATCCTTGTGGAAGGATGACCGATCATTGCCGATAATATGAGGATTCTTGACTCTGCTGACCCATGGATCCCTGTTGAAGGATAGATGATCCTGGCTGAAATAGCGAGGATCCTTGAGTCTATTGACCCATGGACCCCTGTTGAAGGATGGATGATCCTGGCTGAAATAGAGAGGATCCTTGAGTCTGTTGACCCATGGACCCCTGTTGAAGGATAGATGATCCTGGCTGAATTAGCGAGGATCCTCGAGTCTGTTGACCCATGGACCACTGTTGAAGGATAGATGATCCTTGAGAGAACTGAGCCATGGATTCTGGACTAGTGAAATCCAGCATTCTTGGCATCAGGGGGGTGAGATCCTCTGCTGGCCTCTTGTTCTTCTTGAGATCCTCTATCTCACGGAGGATCCTCTGATTAGTCTTGTTCTGCTGCTCCATGCATGCTTTAACCTGCGAAAACATAGATGAAACATCACTGTTAGTATTAACCACCGGGGCAGCAGCAGCGGTCCTTGAGCTCTGGAAGACTGGTAGTTGCGTCTTGCTCCCAGCAGCAGCAGACCGTTGCGTTCCCGTGATTGGCGGAGGAATCGGTGGCAAAGTCCTCGATGAGAGAGGAGCCGTGGCCGGTATGGTTGATGAAGCAGAGGTTGATTGAGAGGCCATTGATAGTGATATGGGTATGAAAAAGTTGAAAATGATAAGACTTAGCAGCCATTTTAGAGCGACTCCCGTTAGTGTGGATCCAAAGCCCTTGAATAGGCAAGCTTCATTCAGTCTCTCCGGAATAGGATTGATCTCCATCCTTTCCCTATACCGTGCTACATGTTTTTCAGGATCAGTGGTCCCGTCATAAGTCTTCATATTCGGAGTTTGGAACCGCTTCGGGATTTCAGCATCACAGATAGGCGGGGCGAATCTGGATACTCTGTGGCTTCCCGCAGGTATCTCGGGGATTGGTCTTATGACTCTGGGATGTAGGTTCCCAGCCGGATCTACACAAGAGTATCTCGTAACACGAGGGTGCGGAATCCCCACGTAATACGATACGAGCGTAAGATAGATAATACGTTGAACCGATAAACAAAGACACGTTACAATACTAATAAACACGATTGTATTGCAACACTTCAACACGTGATATCAATAATCACTAATACACGTTCGTCTACAGATCACCCTTTGAGATAAGCCGAAGTGAGGTTTATATAACCTCGACAACTTCGCCTAACATACTAGGCGAAGTTGTCATAACTTCGTTTATCTCCAAGTTCGCCTACATCACAGGCGAACTTGTGTAAAACCATATTCAAAACCAAAACAGACAATCTAACATGATTACAGACACATACAAAACACGAGATAATGAACTACTGACATTATGCACCAACAGACTCCCCCTTGGTAGTAGCTTCATATCTCTATCTTCATTCTCGTGTCTAGTAATCCCAAAAATCTCGTACCACCCGTCTTCAAGCATGAAATCCCTGTCTTACACAGACAGAGACCACCCTCTGGTACTTCTTGGCTTCATCTTTCCACGCAGGAATGTAGAATATCTTCTTATCGTTTAGTACCTGCAAATCAGCTTGAGACAAATTTACCAAGTGCATGGGATCATACACTCTCAGAATTTCCTCTTCGTCTTCATCTTCCATAACCGCTTCAGCTGTTTGGCTATCAACGTACCACCACTTGAGACTCTTTAAAACATCCTTGGGCATTATCTTCATCGGCACTTCTTTCAAACACCAAATCGGCTTATATTTCATCACCATCCAAGGTTTGCCATCAGCTCGCATTCCCCTTTCCTTATCTTCAACTAACTTCCCTTTCTGAGGCTTTAACAACTCAAATTTCTTCTCTTTCACACTTTCTTTCCACACAATCTTCCCAATTATTCTGGCCATATTGTCATCACTCCTATTAATCATTCCCAATTTAGCCAAATCCTTCACCTCACACTCAGGCAAGGTATTGAGCGATCTCAAGTTCCTCTTAAAATACCGAATCCCATCAAAGCGTTTAATCACAAATAACTTTAACTTCTCATCATACAGCCAGCAAATAATACCTTTCTTCGACTCAGCATACCCTTTGATATTGTAACTCTTTTTGAAAATTGTTGGAACCGCTGGCTTCTTTGTCTTAACAAACCACTGAGCATAGCCTTCTTTCCATCTCGGCTGTTCTTCCCACTCAGACTCATTCGATACATCCATATCCTGACTCACATTCACCTTGTCAATGTCTGGAATATCATGTTCTACACTATCATCCACAATTTCTCCTTCTTCTATCTCACTATCAATCACAATCTGTTCTCATATCTTTTCAATCTCCTCAATAGTTAACACATCATCATCACCCACATCATCATCGCCTAACATTTCCTCATCATCCACAACCACGACATTTTCACCACCTAATCCACCTGCCATACCAGTTGACTCCCCCTGAGATGTGGAAGTCCCAAGAGTTTGTTCAGTTCTTGGCAACTCACCACCCACACCTTCTGATGCATTGGGATCATTGTCTCTATCCTGTCTCTTCTTGGTTCTCAACTCGTCGCCCTTGCAGCTCGTCTCCCCCTGAGATGCTAAGAACTGTTTTAGAGCATCAAATAGTTTACCGTGTTCAACAAGGAGGGACGATTGGATCTGATTTTCTGCTACAAGTCGCTGGATAGCTTGAGTCTGAATTAGATTGATTCTTGACTGTTCAGCAACTACCCGTTCAAGAGCAGCTATCCTTTCAGAATCAGACAAGGTAGCATCAAAATCAAAACGCATGTGAGAAACGTCTTGAGCATAAGGTGGAGGTATTCCCAAATTAGCTGGAATATCAGAAGTAGTCTGAAAAGTAACTGCGGGTGGTATTGAAACATGCAACCCCGCAGTAGCAACCAACGTTGACTCAACAAATCTTGTAACAACCTCCGATGGAGTGACAGTAGGAGGTAGCAAGTAGACTATCTCTGGAGCAGAAAACTGAAACGTGGTTGGTGAAATACCAAATGAT
The DNA here is from genome assembly GCF_021521415.1 of Bidens hawaiensis. Taxonomy (NCBI): domain Eukaryota; kingdom Viridiplantae; phylum Streptophyta; class Magnoliopsida; order Asterales; family Asteraceae; genus Bidens; species Bidens hawaiensis. The sequence continues at coordinate 111,010 of NW_027495336.1, read as the reverse complement.
GATGACGTTGTCACCATGGGAACACTTGAGACAATCGGTACATTCACAGACACAGAAGCAGGAACCATAGTCATACCAGATAACGAGGGTGGAGAGAAACGAACCACCCTTGAGCTGTCACTAACTCCGAACTTTCACCAGCTCTGACCTTCTTCGATCTTCGTACCAACTTGTCTAACTCCTCCTCATAGTCAGATTCACTGTCATCCGAGTCTTTCTTTCTCTTGCCATGTATTCTTTCTTGTCTGACCATGGGAACACTTGAGACAATCTGTTGTGCTTCAGCAATATCATCAGTGGAGGAGTCAGAGTCGGTTCTCTCAGAATCCGCCACAGACATAGCAACCATAGAAACATTCACACCAGATGCCTCAGCTACTGGGTCTTGAACCTCAGCAGCTGGATCAATTTGTTCCATGTCAAAGAACCCTTGCCCTCCAAAGGCTGCTTCTAGATCGACCTGTTCTTCCGGAGCTGCAACAGAATCAGCAGGTAGTGCTTGCTGTACCACAGGTGGTGGTAGAACCACAGGAGGTGGTTGAGGAACATTAGCCTGTTGCGGTGCTGGGTCACGAAATTCATCTCCTGGAGGAGCAATATAAGCAGGATTCACCAAATAACCAAATAGTGCAATGTGCCGCGGACGAAGCTCTGGTTTGCTACGAGCACTTGACGACCTGCATTGCGTAAAGATTCTCTTACTTACACTCTCAACATAACGGATAGGACGTCGTTGAGGCAGCGTAGGGGCTACATGATTCAAAATCATCTGTAAAAATCTCGGGTACATTAAAAATCTTTCCCGGGCGACCGCGCGTCTCTGACGATCAATTTCATAAAACACCATCTGACTAAAGCTGTATGGCTTGTTGTAAGTCAGGGCTTCATTGCAGATTGCATCGTTGCCCCCATACCGTCTGTACCAGCTTTACGACCAGACATGCACACTATCATCACGCGCATCAGAAAACGCCACTGATCTAATAGAAATCTCTTTCTCCTTTGAGTGTCAGCCAACGGACCCGAATAACCCATACGCAGAAACGCACCATCTCTGAATGGAGCCAGAAAATCTGTTGGATCATCTGTAGTTTCAGCCCTGAACTGCAAAGCGACTCTGATTTGATCTGCCGAGAACTGTACCACCTGATTGTTCACAGTAGCGCGCATAACCGGAGGATCAACTCTACAGTCATATTCTACCGTTCGCCAAAAATCTTCAATATTTGGTAGAGAAATTGTAACGATTCCGGCAAATCCAGGTATACCCTAGCCGGTATATTCTATTTACGTGTCATTTAATATTGATTATATGAGTTATAGTACGTTTATACGAGTATATATGATTCATAGTACGAATCATACTCGATTATATAGTGAATCGTATTAGAATTACGATTAACCGATGATCGGTTATTGAAACCCGAACGAATCGGGAATTACATTATAGACGAAGTATATAATGTTTAGTGATGTTTACGAAGTATTAAAGCTTCGGGATAAGTGAATTATGGCACAGAAAAAGGATTTCGATTTATTAGTACGTCGGTACGATAAACGAAACCTTTAACATCAAACCAAGCAAGAGACGATCGATCAAACCGAAAAAGATGCACAAATACCGACAATACGATGTGTTAAGTCATTTAATGTCATGGGTTAAGTTTTTAAAGTTTTTAAATCAGTTTTATGTAAATTTTATTTTAACCCGAAAAACGACCATTTTAGGCTCGTTTTAAGCCGAATTACGCGTTTAAACGAGAAACGAACTGAACCAGATTATCCAAAACATTATCCAGATTACGGAAATCCGAATATGTGGCTTAGAATGGACTTGTGGGTCCCATCCCACCCCATATGGTGGACCGATCGGCCCACCCCTTCCATAATATCATTTCATTTTTTTTACAATATCAAACTCTCTCAAATCTCTTCATACATTTCAAGTGTTCATCCAAATTCATCACTTTTAACCAAGAACACAAGGTATAAACATGTTATAATGCATAATCTTTGGTGTTGATTTCTTAATTTTGAGTTGTTTTGCAAGAACAAGAGGTCCAAGTGAAATATGGGTGAAAACCCGAGATGGAACCGATCCTTGCTTGATCAAGTGATGTATACAAGTTATACACGGGATCTTGGTCCAAGAAACGAGTTAAAAGTGTCGATAACGAATTTTTACGGTTAAAATCTTTAAAAATGAATTTCCAAGTGAAAGACGGGTGAAAACCCGAGATGAAACCGACTCTTGCATGATCAAGAGATGTATACAAGTTATACAAGGGATCTTGGTCCAAGAAATGAGTAAAAAGAGTCGAGAACGGATTTTTACGGTTAAAACCTTTGTTTTTATATCAAAACCGACACTATGAAAGAAATGGTTTGATTGTTGGTGTAACTTGCTTGGTATGGTGTTATTGTGCTTGTAAGTGTTGTATCTAGTGGCTAGCAAAGGCTAGAAACCAAGATCTTTGCGATCTAACGCTAGAAAACACAAGATAGTTCGGTTTTCGTGTGGATCTATGATTTTGGACAGATTGTAGTGTGCTTAGAGTCGGGTCATGAAATTTCACAGAGATGATCTACACATGAAAATATGAGATCTGTGAAGTTTTGGTAATTTTTGGATAAAGGATGAATATTTGGTGAATTTAATGCTCGGTTTTGGCCAAAAATGGTGAAAAATAGCTAAACATCATGAAAAATTCTGGACAATTTAAGATAAGCTTTTTATAACATATAAAAGTCACACACAAAATTTCAGGTTCATTGGAGAAGTCTAAGTAGGCTTTTCGGTAAAACGAGTTCTAGGGATTTCTAGCTCGGTTTTGGTAAAAATGGCTTGAAAAATGAGTTTTGGGTTCTGGAAAAATTCCAGGGAGTTATGAGGATAGCATGGATCATCCCGGAAAAATTTGGGATTTTTCTAAAGTCTTTTGGTATTTTTGACATATTTAGTGTTTTAATGATGATTAAAAATAGATAAATAAATGTAAATATAAAAATTAAATCTGGAAAATTTTTATAAAATTTCTTACTGTCAAAATAAGTTTTGTGCAAAATTTCAAGACCCGAGACTAAACGGGTAATTATTTGTGCTAAAAAGAACATAAAAACAAATTTTTAAAGCTTAAAACGTGTAAACCGGCAAAACTCACATAAGCGAGCTGACTGGTATATAAAAACCTAAAAATGGACCATTTTCATAATACTAAGTAAATTAAATAAAAGTAAATCATCCGAAAATAATTCGGATGATTTGGGTAATTTTACCCGATTTTACTGTTTCCGGCACCTAAATGACGGAAACGGGCCCCGCGGCCAAACGGGGTGTCCAAACCGAGCTCTAATTTCATCACTTTAACTAAAATAACAGTCAAACACCATTTTTGGGTCGGGTGTGAACAAACCTATTTTTGAAACTAAAAACGGATGACCGTGCTAGGCACGCAAATCTAGGAAAACATAAAAATGATAATTTTGACCGTCAGACTCTAAGTAATGTCACAATCTGAGTCCTTAGAAGTGTCACGGGGTTAACATTGTCCCCGGATCGAGTACAGTACTGGGTTAACAATGTCCCCAGATGTACCGATTAACACGGATTTAATTTATGGGAATTATATAGTAACGACTAGATATCATATTACAGATCCAGGCTTATAGCAGTTCATTGTATCACGTCCCGACTCACAGAAAGGTGAGTTTTCACGAACCCCTTTTACTGAACTGTTTTAAATATTTTCCCGGGGCGGAAAGCATGTCTTTATTAAAGTATTTAAGTACATACCGATCGTATGGAAACATTTGTATATTTATATATATATGGTTTGATGCACAGAATATATAAAATTGTTTATCGTGTGGGATTGTTCTGGGGTAACATAGTTCCCAGAGGTTATTATTGTTCTGGGGTAACATAGTTCCCGGAGGTTATTATTGTTCTGGGGTAACATAGTTCCCGGAGGTTATTATTGTTCTGGGGTAACATAGTTCCCGGAGGTTATTATTGTTCTGGGGTAACATAGTTCCCGGAGGTTATTATTGTTCTGGGGTAACATAGTTCCCAGAGGTTATTATTGTTCTGGGGTAACATAGTTCCCAGAAGGTTAGTGAAAATGTACAATGATTATTAAAATGATCTGTCAGTGTTTATTTAAATTAGTGAAACTCACCAACTATTCGTAGTTGACCCGTTTTCTTTACATGTTTTCTAGGTATGCCCAAGTTGGAATGATTGATATGTGCTTAATGATCTGTGCTACTTGTTGGAAGCTTGCTGATCTATATTTTGTAATGAATATATTAATGTCTTATCGGTAAAACTTGTGTGTAACACCTAGACAGTAACGAAACTCGCAACAATGTAAAATGATATAAATTAATGTAGTGGTATTTTCTTTATAAGCAATGCTGTTGATATCAGATGTGTCTGTTGCATCCCGTGTACGTTTCCGCTGCGGTTACGGGGTGTTACAGAAATGGGAAGAGTAGTAGTGATGGCGTGAAAAATACTTGAGCGAACAAGGAAGGAGATGATCTCGCGATAGTCGTCGATACCACTCGCATCCGGATCCAAAGTAATATACATGTTGTGACCCGGAAAGAACTGTCGGTTGTTGTCACCACCTTCGTCACCACCAGCCCCTGCCACAGCAGCCATATCTGCACAACAAACGGTCTAAGTTAGAGCATTAACGTAGCAGATCATAACTTCGCCTGTTACCATGAGCGAAGTTATGATAACATCTAATGTGCAGGAGAAGTTAGCCATATGGCGAAGTTGAGTACAACTTCGCCCTAAGCCCAAACTTCGCCTGAGAACAAACCAGACTAATTAATTAAAAAAAACTTGAGCAGGCGAAGTTATACCTAGGGCGAAGTTGAGAACAACTTCGCCTAAACCCTAACTTCGCCTGTAACTGAAACGGCGCAAACCAGATGATCATTTCAAGGTTTTGTTAGGTAGTTTTTGAGAGTGAAAACATGAAGAGTTAGTTCTATCGAGATCTAGAAGACTAAATGGGTTACAAACACAGTAGAAACAGATAGTTTTTCGAGTGTTTAAAGGTTTGCACAAACTATGTCACAAATCGGACCACAAAGGCTTCTGATTAACACCATTAATATGAATTACAGGATAAACCAATCCTACACACCTTTATCACGGACAAGAAATAGATAAAAATGAGGTTCGATTCAAGGATCAAGTTTTCCGAGGGTTAGGAGTGTGGGTATAAGTTCGCCGATGATTAATAGTTTGGAAAGTGTTTGACCATGATGACCCCTGTTTCACCTTATATAGGTTTGAAAATACATGGGCGAAGTTATTGTGAACTTCTCCCCTGAAGAACTTATTGTTAACTTCGCCCCTGAACAACTTCGCCCCTAAACAGCTTACCATTAACTTCGCTTATGGTCAACCAGGTGGTCAACTTCGCCTCTTTACCTTATCAGTGAGTTCGCCTATTTGAATTTACAAACAAAACCTTATAAATTTGATCAAAATGGAATGGGCTTTTAAGATCCTCCGTTAAAAATTTAAACTTTACGATCAAAGAACCAAGTAACTAAGTTATAAACCATAAAACAAAATAGGCAATGAAAATTTTAGTAATAAGATAAACGGGATCAAATTTCAGTCTTGACAAGAACCTGCATGTTTTAGAAAAGATCCGAACAGGAATCATACTCATTAAGTGGCTGTCACATAGATCCATGTTCAGCGGTATTCTGACATAAAGAAACAGGTTGTAAGCAGGTATAAAACTTAGTATGGTTTTCATCGCTTCAGTGATACGGATAAGGTTTAATTAAGCTCAAACTTTAGATAGACATCACATGAGATATTGTGATGCCTCCTATCTATTCTCAAAGCGTATTTGGCTTTCCCCAAGTCACCCCGAGTTGACTTCGACCCGTAGTGTCTGATTAAACAGTAAGCACACATCGATCTTTAGAGTCTTCTTCCCGTTCTCTTTCTTGCCTCTTTATTGATATTTGAAACAACATAAGCTTCAGAAGGCTTAACAATATGTATTTTTTTTTATTTTTTTTTACTAATAAACACGTTAATACAGCTTCAAATTCTAGACAACTGCAAGTCCCGAATCTGGATCACTGCAGGTACTCGACACTATCTTCTCGAGAATCAGAACGCTCACGGGCTCCTGTATGACTGGGTAATCACTTTTCTGCCTATCATTCGGAAAGATGTATATGGAGACATGCACAACTCAGAATGATTCTCCACATTAAATCGAGAAGATGTAGTTTGTATCACTTCTACTTTTACGCACCATAGAAAGCTACCATAACTTACAATGGCTGTTCTAGAGTCTTTTAGGCCTAATAACTTCACTAGTTAAGCACACAGAATTAGCGTTTCTATTACTTTCCATTGGTTGGATCAATTTTCTTTTAAACATTGTATTGAAACTTCTTACGAAGTTATAGACTTGAAAAATTATATATCATCTCCCAAAAAAAAATTTAAATTCTATCGCCCCGATCAAGTCAAAGTCTTCAGGTAAACGGCTATCCTGAAGATCCAATGGATCAGCTGGACCGACCACATACGAGTATGTGTCCTTCTAACTAAGTATGAACGACTATTTTTCAGCGAAAGAATAAAAAACCCATCATAAACGCCCTGATCACTTTCAGTCATCTGGTTAATGGCTATCCTCAAAATCTACTAGTAGAAGTAAGGACCAAACATATCCGAAGATGTGTCCTTCAAACTGAAGCAACCGACATAATTCTAAGCGATAGTGATGTTTTCTTTTTCTTTGTTTTTTTAAATAAAACGAAAAACAAGGTTACTCGGGATTGATCATCCCATTCAGCTCAACAAGATTTTGAAAACGGGATCGGTCAAACGCTTTAGTAAAAGGATCGGCGAAATTATCCAAAGAATCAACCTTTTCAAGCACAATTAATTTCTTCTCAGCACAATCCCATATAAAATGATGACGAATGTCAATATGTTTAGTTTTGCTGTGTTTGACGGGATTGTTAGTTACTGAGATTTCAGCAGTGTTATCAATGCAAATAGGAGTTTGAGTGAAATTCAGACCGTAATCGCGCAATTGCTGTTGTATCCAAATAACCTGGGAGCAGCAGTTCGATGCTGCCATGTACTCTGCTTCGCAGGTGAAAATGGCTACTGAGGTCTGCTTTTTGCACTGCCACGACACCAATCTTCCTCCCAGAAACTGACATCCACCGGTTGTTGACTTCCTGTTCTGATTGCAACCTCCATAGTCAGAATCTGTGTAAGCTACCAAATCCAGTTCTCCCCCTTTCGTGTACCACAATCCCAACTTAGGCTTGCCTTTGAGATACCGCAATATTCTCTTCACTCCCTTCATGTGAGATTCCTTCGGGCTTGCCTGAAAACGAGCACAAAGACAAACTGCAAACATAATATCAGGTCTAGATGCAGTTAGATACATTAAAGAACCTATGATTGCTCGATATTGGGTGGGATCAACGTCTTCATCACTGTCAGAATCAGCACCTAGTTTGTGGTTGACGCAAACTGGAGTATCAAATGAGTATCGTCCATATTGAAGCGTTTGAGCACATCATGGACATATTTTGTTTGATGAATAAACATCCCATCTTTCTTCTGATCTACTTGCAATCCCAAAAAGAAAGTTAATTCGCCCATGGCGCTCATTTCAAACCTCTTCTTCATGACTGCTTCAAATTCCTGACACATGGTGACTTTTGATGCAGCAAAATTGATGTCGTCCACATAGACTTGAACGAGTAGAAAATCTCCCCCTTTTCTCTTGACAAACAGCGTGCTATCGATCTTTCCTCTTTCGAACCCATTCTCAAGCAAGTAATCGGACAAAGTTGCGTACCAGGCACTAGGGGCCTGATGTAGCCCATATAAAGCTTTACTCAGTTTGTACACATGATCAGGAAAATCCGGGTCAGTAAAAACCGGAGGTTGTTCAACATACACCACCTCATCGACTTTACCATTAAGAAAGGCACTTTTCACATCTAACTGGAACACTTTCATCTCTTTGTGTGCAGCAAATGCCAAAAACAGTCGAATTGCCTCCAATCTTGCCACAGGAGCAAATACTTCGTTGTAGTCGATTCCTTCTTGCTGATTAAACCCTTTTACTACCAATCTTGCCTTGTTCCGTATGATTATCCCTTTCTCATCTCTCTTACATTTAAAAACCCACTTTGTACCGATAGCATTTACATTCTGAGGTTTTTCAACTAATTTCCATACTTCCATCTTCTCAAACTGTGCTAATTCTTCTTGCATGGCTTCAACCCACGAGCTATCTTTTAGAGCCATTTGATAATTCTTCGGTTCAATCTGGCTGATGAAGCAGGTGTACAAGCATTCGTTTATGATACCCGTGTCTTTAATGTTTGCGTAAACACACATGTGTTCATCCAAACTTCTTCTTGTTTGAACACCGTCAGACAGATTACCTATCACGTTCTCCAAAGGGTGATTTTTGTGAATTACAGTAGTCTGAACCGGACCAACTTCCAGATTATTTTATAAATTTGAAGAGAGTTCATCAGTGTGAGATTGATGTTGAGTGTGAAATGGATTGAAGAATTCTTCTTCAGTAGAGGCGGCAGGAGTATCAACGGCACTTGACGAGGTAGGTTGACTTTCATCGTATTGCGGACGTTGCACAATATTCTCCTCCTCGTCATACAGAATCTGTGAAGCAAGTTTCTCATCAACTTCTGCAAAATCCAAGTAAGGCACATTAAAAGATTTGAATAGTTTATCATAGTCGAAAGCTTCAACGGGTCCCATGCTAGGCCTTGGTGATTTGTAACTCGTAATGTCAGTGTTACATACCACCTCAACCTTGCTGTTCGATAAGTTAAAGACTCTTCTGTTGGGTGTCCCAACAACATATCCGACTAAAATACCTTCGTAGGCTATCTCACCAAATTTTGAGTTTGTCTTTAATATCGAACATGGGGACCCGAAAGGTTCGAGACCATTCAAATTTGGCTTTCTACCATGCATAAGTTCATAACAAGTTTTATTTAATCTTTTAACAGTTAAAACACGATTAAGGATATAACAGGCTGTGGCAACAGCCTCAGCCCAGAACATCACGGGAAGTTTAGCATCTGCCAGCATGGTTCTGGCTCCTTCGATTAGCGTTCTATTCTTCCTCACAGTTACCCCATTTTGCTGCGGAGTATACGGGGCGTTGTACTAATGTTCTATCCCTTTTTGTAAGCAGAACATCTCCACTGGTAGTTCTTGAATTCTGTACCATTATCACTCCTTATGTACTTAACCTTTCTCCCAACAATATTTTCAACCTTGGTAATCAAGTTAATTACCAACTGAACTGTCTCATCTTTTGCCTTCAGAAAGTATACCCAAGAGTATCGAGAGTAATCATCGGTTACAACCAAGCAGTATGACGTTCCACCTAGACTCTTTACATTCACGGGACCAAAGAGATCCATGTGAAGTAGGTCTAGGGTACTGACAATTGAGTTAACCTTCTTGGAGTGATGAGGTTTTTTGTGTTGCTTTCCCTTCTTGCACGACAAGCATTGATCTTCAAAGTTAAAATTCTTCAAGGGAACTCCAAGCACCAGCCCATTCTTGACAATGTAATTCATTTTGCGAAGATGTATATGTCCCATTCTTCGATGCCATAACTCTGACTCAGACTCAGTTGCCTTTGACAGAAGACATGACTCTTCTGTTGTCATCTCAGTTGACCTCATATCCATTACATACGTGTTCTTTTCTCTTGGAGCTCTAATCACCACCCAGGCCTCTAGTTTCTTGAAATCAGGATAAAGAACGATTGCCTCATTTTTAGTAAAATGCACCGTGTATTCTCTGTCACAAATTTGAGACACACTCAACAAGTTATGCTTCAACTCTTCCACAAAATTCACCTTCTCTAACTTCATTCTTCCACTAGTCACAGTTCCAATACCACTGATTCTACCTCCACTGTCTCCAGCGAAACTAACCCTTCCTCCTTGAACAGATTTCCAGTCACGTAACAAATTCTTGTTACCAGTCATGTGCCGGGAACAGCCACTGTCAACAACCCACAGATTGTTTACAGCCCTGTTTGACTATTCCTGCACAATTAAAGAAATAGATTAAAATCTGGGACCCAAGATCTACTGGTCTTGGGTCGATTAAATACGTTGACCGGCATCCAGTACTTTGGTTGCCCAAAGTCAGTTTGAGAATGGTTTCTGTAAGTTCTGAAAGGAATCCTTCTAGAGGACTGGCTATGAGGCCATCCAAACCTTAGTGAATTAACTGAATTATAATTGTTGGTTTGAAGGTTAACTGGGAAAAAATGAGACCGATTTCTTTGAAATCTTGGATTAGTCCAATGTCTGAAATTTGGTGTGTTCGCATTCCTTTTTTCTCATTTTTCGGAGGCCTCATACCTCTAAATCTTCTCTGTTTTAGAGGACAATCAGCAATAAGGTGTCCTACTAGATTGCATCTGAAACAACTTCTGTTTTGAACTTTCGTCTCAACAGTTGTTGCATATGTCGAGGTTGCATTACTACCCGTTTGTCTAACATATGGTGGGACAAACGGATTTAGGGAAGAATTCTTTTCATCGGGCTTATATTCCTCCCCACGTTTTAGTAACACTACCTCTTGTTTTATCTCACCCAATTCGGATGACTTGTCCGAATTTGATGAGACAGAGCTAGGGACAGAGATCGCAATGTTAGAACCTGACTTACTCGTCTCGCTCTTATTAACTTCAGTTTCTTTTGTAGAAATTTTGATTGGAACTGTCTGACTAATCTCAACATTCGCAGATTGCTGATTACTAGGATTATAAGTATAGTTATTGTTATACGGTGGTGGAACTTCAGAAAATCTAATTCCCCCTTTGTTAACCGGGGAACGTTGAACACTTATGATGTGATCTAGCATTGCTGATGAATTTCTAAATTGTTCAATTTTTCTGTTTAGTTCCACCACTTTTACCTGGTAATCAGCTATCTGTTTATCTTTTTCAGCAATTAGTTTGGTTTTTTCTTCTAACACTTCATAACTAAGATCAATTACTTGTATTTTTTCAGCTAGACTTGCTTTAAGACTTCTGATATCCTTTTCACTAGCTTTTATTTTTACCGAGTAACTGTTTTCTCTAGTTTTAGTATAGTGATGATCTTCTATTAACGTTTTTAATTGTGTGTCCAAACTAACAAACTGATCAGTTATTGTTTTCAATTGTTCAGACAGATTTTCACATTGTATACAATGAAATTCAGAACTTACCTCAGAGAGCTGATCGTTCACTTCTGCCATATATGTTTGATTTTCTCCCGTCTCCTTCTCACTTCCTTCAGTTTCGATGTTTACCAAATTAGCCTGTTCGGACACTTCCTCAACTTGTATATTCCAGTTGTATCCACCATTCTGTCTAGATACCATAGCCCTATTCTCACTACCTCCCCCATTCTGTTGTGCAGGCTTGTTCTGACTTCGTTCGACTCTCTCATTTGTACATTCCTTAGCAAAGTGACCATTTTGTTGACAGTTGTAACATCGAACCTTTGATTTATCAAACCCTGGTCTTTCTCCAACGAACTTTCTACCCGTTTTCTTCATGAATCTCTTTACCCTTCTTACTATCATAGCCATCTGCCACTGCAGGTCCATCTCATCCAAATCATCAACATCAATCTGATCATAGTCTTCATCCAAAGTTGCAGGGTCGACTATTTTACCTTTGATGTAGTTCTCATAAGATGCAATGAAGGATCCGTATAGAGTGACTTTCGAGTAGTAGGCAGAGGATTCTGATTTTGAACTTGATCTTGGAGTGACTTTCGCACCATACATTCCCGGATCCTGAACCTGATCAGTTGGTGTCTCCTTCCGAACCATGTTAAGTTCAAAATTTCGTAACTTATTGACCGCTGTTTCCAAATCAATCTTGGCAAAGTCTTTATCCTCTCTCATCAAAATCGTGTACATTTCCCATTTCGGTGGAAGAGCATCAAGAAGTTTCTCTACTATCTCTTCTTCCTTGTATTCAATGGAGTAATTACTAAGTTTGGTCATCAAGTGATAATATCTTGTGATGATATCGTCAAGTGATTCATTTTTTAAATACTTGAATACAGAGAATTGGGTTTTTAGCAGCTTTGTCTTGGAAGCATGTATCCCCACATTACCTTCATATCTATTTTCTAGTGCTTCCCATAGCTCTCTAGCAGTTTTGTACTTCTTGAAGGTATGAAGAATCTCTTGTGGAAGAGCCATTGTTATTGCTGCATGAGCTTTACTCTCTGCCTCATACATTTTCTTTTCCTCCTCTTCCATATTACTGTACTTCTTAATTTGTTCACGACCTTCAAACAAGGATGTTGGTGGAATGTATCCGTCTTGAATGCAAACCCACATTTTAGCATCTTGATACTTCACATACTGTTCAAACCGATCTTTCCATGCAACGAAATCAGTACCCTTGAGCATTTTTGGAGCTTTAGTTGCTGAACCGGCTTCAACCTTCATTTTTACCAGTTCTGTAATGTTTATTGAGGTCATAGTTGAAAGAAACACGACTCGAAATACAAAGATGTTGGTTTTAACAAGATTATCAAAGTGATAAAATCCTTATTTTATCAAAAACGCAGCGGATATAAAAGTTTTAAATCTTGTTAATATGATATGTATAAAACCAATTTTAAACATGCAAAACCCAAACCCGGATCCAAATACGAATTACACACTATCAAATACATGCATGTCACTATAAGTCCATGCATGTTACTACTACCTTTCAATATGACAAAACCGTGTGAAAGAGATGATGATTGAAAGGTAAGAACTTGAATATGGAAGCTCCTCAAGCTAGCATACCCCAAGCTTCAACAACACACCACTTCTAGCCAGGATTTGCACTTGAAATTTTCTTCTTCTTTTCTTATGTTGGATGAAAATACCCAAGAGAGGAAGAGAGAAAAGTTTACTTGGAAATTATGTGTGTTATGAAAGAATGAAAGAGAAAGACTTGGTTTTATTTAAAGGCATATTTCTCTCCACCAATAATAACCATTGCATGTCTCAACTCACCTTGCATGTCTCCACTCAAACATATAATAATATTACATTTGAAAGAGTTATTATCTTTTTTTTCTTTTATAAAACTTTAAACATATATATATATATATATATATATATCCATACATATATACTTTTATAAGTTTATAACTTATAACTTATAAAACCTATTATATGTTAAGAGACATGCCTGGTTATTATTATTCACATATTGTTATTTAACCAACTTAAATAACACTATGTAATGTTCTTTCATAAAACATAAATCATCCATATGATTTGTTTATTACACAAGTACATTTTATTTAGAAACCCCTTTCCAAATAACTCAAGTTTTAATATTCATTTGTTATGATCACATCATATATGAACGAATATTATCGGTGTTTGTCTAGCTTTTTATTGGGTATGACCCGACTTGGATCATAACGTACTAGCCACATCAATTTAATATGTCTCTTGGGTAGACCGAGTCCAACAAAAGAAAGTTTTTTTTAATGAACAGTGATCAGATAGCGAAGTTATTATAACTTCGCTTGTGCTTATCTTCGCTTGTGCTTAACTTCGCTTGGACTTAACTACGCTTGAACCTTAACTTCGCTGCTTCCTAACTTCGTTGTACTCAACTTCGCTTGTTCTTAACTTCGCCTTCACTATAACTTCGCTTAAACCTTATATGTTCGCTTAAACCCTACGTAATATGACAGAAACTTCGCCTGATGAACACAAGGTTTTGCAGGTTTTAATTGGATGTATTGCGAGGTATGCGAAGGTGTTTTGGGCTATATTTGATGGTGGGAGATGGGCAAGACACAAAAACTAGGTATTTCAACGTAAACTCGTTCCGCGAATAGTCGAACGGAACAATCTTAGCACCCGTGTGATAATCCTGAACCACACAATCACGAGCAAAAGCTCTGATGCCAATTGTAGGTTCCCAGCCGGATCTACACAGGAGTATCTCGTAACACGAGGGTGCGGAATCCCCACGTAATACGATACGAGCGTAAGATAGATAATACGTTGAACCGATAAACAAAGACATGTTACAATACTAATAAACACGATTGGATTGCAACACTTCAACACGTGATATCAATAATCACTAATACACGTTCGTCTACAGATCACCCTTTGAGATAAGCCGAAGTGAGGTTTATATAACCTCGACAACTTCGCCTAACATACTAGGCGAAGTTGTCATAACTTCGCTTATCTCCAAGTTCACCTACATCATAGGCAAACTTGTGTAAAACCATATTCAAAACCAAAACAGACAATCTAACATGATTACAGACACATACAAAACACGAGATACTGAACTACTGACATTATGCACCAACACGGGAACACTGGATATCATATCCTTGAGCTTCTGCAGCTCCTTGGCCATAGCTTGGTTGATACCTGCATCCTGCACGAAACAACGGTTAGCATCTAAGGGTAAAGGATCGTACAAGTTACCTCTTTGCTGAGTGAAGGTTGGCATCTCGGATGAGTAGATGGGGGTAAGAGGAGTCTGCGATAAGAGTTGGTCCTCCAGAGGCTATGGTTTGCATGGGGATTATGTCTCCATCATGGACTTCGGAGGATCGTTGATGTTGGACTCCTGAGGATCCTTGATCCGGAAAGAAGGATCCTTGATTCGGAATGAAGGATCCTTGAGGTTGGTCTCCATAGGATCCTTGTGGAAGGGTGGTTGATCCTTGCCGATAATATGAGGATCCTTGATTCTGCTGAGCCATGGATCCTTGTTGGAGATTAGCCGACCTTGGCGGATCTAACGAGAATCCTTGAGCCTGTTGACCCGTGGACCTCTACTGAAGGATAGATGATCCTTGCTGAAATAGCGAGGATCATTGGGCCTGTTGACCTATGGACCCTTGTTGAAGGATAGATGATCCTTGTGAGAATTGAACCATGGATTCTGGACTTGTGAAATCTAGCATCCTTGGCATCAGGGGGGTGAGATCCTCTGCTGGCATCTTGTTCTTCTTGAGATCTTCTATCTCACGAAGGATCCTCTGGTTGGTCTTGTTCTGCTGCTCCATGTATGCTTTAACCTGCGAAAATATAGATGAAACATCACTGTTAGTATCAACCACCGGGGCAACAGCAGCGGTTTTTGAGCTCTGGAAGACTGGTAGTTGCGTCTTGCTCCCGGCAGCAGCAGGCCGTTGCGTTCCCGAAATTGGCGGAGGCATTGGTGGCAAAGTCCTCGATGAGAGAGGAGCCGTGGCCGGTATGGTTGATGAAGCAGAGGTTGATTGAGAGGCCATTGATAGTGATATGGGTATGAAAAAGTTGAGAATAATAGAAATAATATGGATTATAGCACCAATTGCCCCACGGTGGGCACCAAATTGTATTGGACAAAAATCTGCTAAGGATCAAGTATCCAAATCTGTTATGTGAGGTAAGGTACTAACTCGATAATGACAAGTGTATAAGCGTAATATTGGTGAACACAAAGGTTTGATCACGAGGGAAAAAGCCCTTAACCAAGATAGTCTTACTTCGGTCAAAACTTATCAAGGTAATCTTTGGTAAAATAACTCCGGACAAGGATTAATAAGATAATCTTTGGTCGAATTACTTTAGTCAATGATCAACAAGGTAACATTTGGTCGACGAGTATATGATTATCGTGATCTCCAGCACAAAAAACCCCCGGACAGTGAAAACTATCACCGTCGATTATATTGATAACTAGAAGGTGGTTACAAACGTAGTGGAGCTAATGATCGAGATTACAAAATATGCTAGTGTGTAGAGAGAATGCTAGTTTCTGCCCTTAGTGTGTGTGATAGTACATGTGTTTTTCTACTCGATCATTTCTCGTTTATATAAGATAATATCACTAACTATATTTCCTATCTATCCGGAAGTCTTCCACCTCGCCGCTCCATGACCTTTGACCACGTGCCAATAGCCATCCAGTAGCGAGATAAACGGAAGAATGAGTCTCATAGCCGTTGTTGATATTTGCACGTTCATCTTCACATGAGTTCGTCCATTAACAGCTACATTGAACTAGGGACCTGAATCCATGCTCCAGCCAGAGAATGCTCTGTGAAGATAATAGATACTAGTACGTCTTAAAGTCGCCACACCTGTCTAACACCTCACCATACTAAACGCAATCATTAGTAAACAAGTAATACCAAGGATCATCGATCCTTTATATCCTGACACATATTTTAAGGATAAACTATCCTTAAGACAGTCAAGGATAAAGGATCCTCAGTATAAAATTCATGGCCTAACAGTTAAGACGATCAAGGGTATTGTTTATCCACCTAAGCTTAAGCATCAAAGTCTACCAAGCAGCCATTAGATACGATTAAGGTTCAATTAATTAATAGCTAGTGTTCCCCACAACATGACATACCCCCGTTATCAAGCAATACCCCGAACCCATCACCGTAGGTGAGCATGCAAAATTTCCTCTGTAGGGCATACATGTAGCGTGTCCCTTGTGGCCGTTTCTTAATGGTAATGAGACGCGAGCAAGGGGACCCACATGGCTAACAGCGTGGATGATCAAGTCTGTAGTGTATTTGTACTTTTGTACTTTTGTGATCATGTTTAAAGACTTATAAGGGTTTGCTCTTTTTAGCTTTATTTTAAATATCCACAACCCCACTTAGGAATTGTGAATACCCAGATGAATAGATTGCATACAGACCCATGGTCTCCGGACCCAAAGAATCCCATCAACACAAGATTTAAGGTTATAAAACCATACGCCAATGAAGTGTAAAACACTAAAACTAAGAGGTTTAAGATTTATATCACAGGCTACACGGCATACTCTAACGTTAAACCTACCCAAGCATCATATGATAACGTATTCAGATTTTTAAAACTCATAATATTTCCACTTTTCATACCAATAATTGGGGCTTGAGTATGGCCCGGCCTTTAATTACTTATCTTCCACGGACAAAACGCTTTACCCACAAAAGATTTCCGTTTTAACCATTTTATTAAATTTCCCTTTCATTTTCAAGGCCGAGCCTACCGACACATCCCAAGTTAAGTGTGTTTTCTTTTATTTATCTCATATTATTAGTAGTTTGAAAAACCAATTTCCGATAAATATCATCATCTCCCACTTTAATGCAAAAAACTAAATTCAAGGGACATTTTTAAAACATTTTTTTTAATTTTTTTTTATTTTTAAACAATGACTCAAATATCCTATCCCCACACTTATATTTTGCATTGTCCTCAATGCAAGGATAAGGACGACTTAAAACAAAAATAAAATAAAGTCGGACTACAAAAACTAAGACTCTAAAAATTAAAAAAAAACAAAAAAAAAAGTTAAAATGCTAGATAATGGAAAAGACTTAGCTGGTAATATGCGTATGAAACATGATGCTAGAGTCTTCTTCCATGAATGCCCTCCAACTACGAACGTGCTCAGCAAATAGTAACTCCTTCTCTCACACACGAACTTAAGTGGCCAAACAAAACAAACATATCTAAAAATGTATCATATCATAATGATAGATATTATGCAATTAAAGTGTTTTCATCAATCGACAAAAGTATATATAATTATCATGAATAATTAGCAGCAAATAATAAATATAAGGTATACGGTTCCACTGCTACTCCATCCCCACAGTTATCTTTTACATTAAATTCTTACTTAAGGATCGTCTCTCTAGCTCATACAATCTCTCTTTTACCTAGCAAAACACAAAACAAAGAAGAACTACAAAAAACTAAGTGACTCAAAGAAAAAATAAAAATAAAATGAAACAAATTATACAAACTCTACACTTGAGTTTTCACTCAAGAACCTACGCTATACGAATCACGTGGCGGATCGACTGGAGCTTCTTTCACCTCGGTAAAACTCCAATTCCCTCAAGGATACCGAATCACGATCCGACCATTCGTCAATCTTGGTCTTCTTCTTTCTAACTCCACGAACCTTCCCAAACTTTCGCTTACCACCACGTTTCTTCAACACACTTCACCATTTCCCGAGAACTCGGAACCTATGGTTCCTTCCCCACATTTAAACTCACAGAACGGGAACAATCAAGACTAGGATCTATGCCCGAGATAAATGATTCTATCAAGTAAACTGGGTGACATGGATCAATGAGACCGTCTTGACCACTCGGATGTCTCATGGACTTAGCCAAATAAGTGGCGTTATCATCACCGGATCTAAGAGTGATCTTACCTTCAAACACGTCAATGACCGCCCCAGCAGTACGTAAGAATGGATGACCTAAAATAATAGGAACTCTCTCGTCGGCCTCCATATCTAAAACAACGAAATCTGCGGGGAAAACCAAATTATCTACCTTAATGAGCAAATTCTCTACGACACCTCTCGTATACTTAACGGAACGATCGGCTAAAGACAACGTCATACGTGTAGGGGTGAGCTCTCCTAGGTCTTGCTTTTCATACAATGAATATGTCATCAGGTTTATACTATCTCCTAGATCGGCTAATGCTTGACACGTCGTATCACTTGCGATAAGGCATGGAATGGTAAAAACACCGGGTTCGGGTAATTTCTCCGGAACTTTATTGAGAACTACTGCAGAACACTCTTCGTTTAAGGGAACAGTCGAAAGCTCCTCCAACTTATCCTTTATTTTAAGAAGGTCTTCAAAACTTTGGCGTATTTAGGCATATGCTGAAGGACATCTATGAATGGAAGGTTGACATTCAATTGGCTAAATATATTAAGAAAATGCCCGTAATCTTTCGTATACTTTTGATTCTTTAGACGAGCGGGATACAGGACATAGG
The DNA here is from genome assembly GCF_021521415.1 of Bidens hawaiensis. Classification (NCBI taxonomy): domain Eukaryota; kingdom Viridiplantae; phylum Streptophyta; class Magnoliopsida; order Asterales; family Asteraceae; genus Bidens; species Bidens hawaiensis. The sequence goes on along the minus strand of NW_027495336.1, from coordinate 92,136 downwards.
CTAGGTCAATGGTGTGAGGTGGTGATCGGACTCCAACCGGCTTCTTATCGGTGTTTTTCTTAACTTGCGGCTCTGTGATTGGTGTTGTATTTTGTGACTTTCTTGGAGCCTTTACCTCTATCTCCTCATCTATCAACTCATCGTCCCCATCTTTCCTAATTTCTCAACTAACTACCTCCGGACCAAAAACCCTACCACTACGAGTGGAGATGGCTTTCAATTGAGCAGCCAGATTAGTTTAAGGGATACCCGAAAACTGACCTGGGGGCCTTTCTTCTAAACGACGAGCAATATCACCAACAGTCCTTTGAATATCGAGAATAGAAGATTGTTGATTCTTGAAGAGCAAATCGTGTTCGGCAAACTTTTTCTGTGCAACTTGATCTCTCTCCAAGATTAGCTTCATCATCTCTTCCAAACGTCCAATTCCACCGTTCGAAGCACATTATTTTGAAAATTAGTACCATCAGTGTTATTATTACTGAAATACTGACCTTGTCCTTGATTATAAGAGTTTTGAAATCCGAGTGGTGCACTCGACGGACGCCAATTAGCATTATTTTGATTCGGCTTCTTGTAGGTATTCCAACTTTGATTATTGTTATTGTAATTGTTGGGAAACCTAGTCTGACCAGCAACAAAATCGACCTGTTGATTCATCACCGGGCACTCCAACGTACCATGTCCACCCCTATAAAACTCACACCTGTCCACCTTGGCCTTCAGCTCCTTAACCTCTCGGTTTAGTGATTCCAAAGCAGCAGCCACACTAGTACCCAGATTAACCTGGTGTATACCTCGAGCGGATGAGGATGTACTGCTAACGGGAGTGGAATTCCCGCGATGTGGCTCTTTGGCACAATCGTATTGAGCAAATCTATCAAACAACTCGTTACATTCGGTGACATTCTTCTTTGCCAGTAAACTTCCTCCTGCGGCCTTGTCGAACCGAACTTGGGTTTCGTAATTCAGCCCATTGTAAACTTTTTTCACGAGAGCCCATGGTGTGAGACCATTCTGTGAGCAACGGACTAGAATGTTCTGAAAACACTCCCAAGCATAACAATATTGCTCCCCCGGCTCCATGTGAAACGAGTGAATCTGATCGCGAAGAATAGTCGCTTTAGCCGGTGGGAAGTATCTCTTGATAAATGCAGAACGTAGTGCTTCCCAAGCGGTGAACGTGCCAGGTGGCTGCGTGTCAAGCCAAGTAGCTGCTTTACCTGCAAGTGAAAACGGAAACAGATGTAAGAAAATAGCATCTTCGGTAGCACCTTGTAAATTAAAGTTTTAAGAACGCGGTAAAGTCGGTTAATGTGAGCCGGTGCGTCCTCGTCATCAAGCCCCGTGAACTGATTAGTTTGAACGATGTTGTTCATGACATATGACGGAATCTGCCACGAGTTGGGATTGTTTATTGCAGGAACAACGATGCATGACTGGTTTCCGGTTAAGCCATCGAAGGCTTGAGCAGCAACGGTTCTGTCGTCGGCCATTTGATCTTGATTTCTCGGAATTTCAGGCGGTGAAATGGGTGGTGACGAATTTGGTGTAGACGCGGGTTCTGACGGTTGTTTCTCTGCTGACGTGCTAGCCTCGGTCTTCAACGGAGAAAAATCCAGATTATCTAACGGTGGTCCTTGCGAACGAAGATGTGGCATAAACCTTAAATACGCAACGGACTAAGTGAGTAGACTAAAAATAAAAACTAAAACTAAATTATACTAAAATTTAATTAGACTCCTACGACTCAAACGAAAATAAACAAATAGCACGAATGTAGCAAATAAGTCCAATTAATAATAACGCAATTGCCAAGAGTCCCCAGCTACGGCGCCAAAAACTTGATGTGCTTAAAACAGTCAATTAAATATTAACTAAACTAAACAAGTAATAAAAATTAGACTTAAGACTCAACTACACAAAACACCGGCAAGTGAACCGGTCAATCGTACTAAAGCTAAGTAAGTACGGAATATCGAACCCACAGGACTCTATATATTACGTTAATTAACTAATCAGACTCGACTTACGACACGACTATTTATTATTAATGTTTAAAGGGGGTTTTTAAACTAAGATTAAACTAAGAAAACAAATAAACAAGTAAACTAGAAAACAAGCAATTAATCACAAGATTGAAACCAATCAGAGAAGAAATCTACCTAGGTAAGAATCCCATGCATCAACAATCATCAAGCAATGGACAACTAATATGATATGGAAACTGATTTCTAAATATATTCATCTAACCCTTGATCGCATCAAGTAAAATCCTAAAGAATAATTATTAGATTATTAAGCAATCAGTAATATTGATTTCCTCATGGTTATCAAATAGGGTTAATTAATAGTATCTAAAGCAAGCAATCTTACGAAACACTAAACCCTAGATAACTTGATAAGCTAAACACGACATCATGAACAAGGATCAACACAATAAGCAAGAATATTGTCACTAATCTATCCTAGCATGCGATTGACCAAGACACGTGAACAACTCCTGATGGTCGGTTAATTTGTATATGTTTTAGTTCGTTTATTATTTATTTTTAACTGTTTATTCTAGAACTATCGATACTTCATACGTGTATTATTGGATTTCAGGTCACATGCATTAAAGTATTCAATATGGACCTGTTGTGACACAAAATGAAGACCCGGGATGTCCAACACACAAAACGATGACATTTGGTGAAGGTTGCTGTAGCAGAACCCATCGCGGTACGCGATGGGTATGTTGAAGATCCCATTGTGGTACGCGATGGGATGTTAATGAAGTTGACTTGCGGTCAATCGCGGTACGCGATCGACTCACAAAAGGCCCCGCGGTCGTACCGCGACGGGTTTGCAGACGGGATTTTGTTTTATAACATCAATTTCATCAAGGTAAAACCCTAACTCCGTTTTTGAAGAATAGAGGCGATTTTACAGCAGTTCCTATAGGCGATTTCACCATCCTAGCTCGTGTCAAGACCATATCAATGATCCATATCATCCGTATTGAAGATTCGATGATGTCGCTGCTCGGCTAATCTCCTAGAATCGCACCCGGGATGTATAGTTTGTAACCTTTTACAGTTTTTCTCATGTGATTAAGAATACTTATGTTTTGTTATTGATGATTAATATATGATTATTGATGTTTTGGTATTTCTGAGTGTTCGGTCGGTTTAGGTTTACGTTGGTCTGAACGATCTGTTACCAGTTGCTAGATAATTAGTCATATAACTGTTTGGTTAGATTGAATACGATAAAACATACAATTACCCTTAACTGAGTCACGCTGGCAATGACTGTTTGATAACCAGTACCGTGTGTAAAGTAATTGTTGATGTCTAAGGTTTTGTCAGATTGATCAGTTTTCAGTTAATCGTTAATAATTAATCTGTTAGGTTGCATGAGATACTGTAGGTTGCTTACTTGAATTCCCGGGTGTGATTTGCTTTGTTAACTGTTTGAAATTCGTTTACTTGTTCATTGCTTAGTTATCTGAATTTACTAAAAATTGCTTGTGTGATTAGCACTAAAAATTAGTCACTACATAATATTAAATCTGTTACATGAATACATTGACCACATACTCCTTGTGATACGATACCCTACTTGCTCTAACTATTTAGAATAATTAGGTTTTTGATTGACTCAAACGGCGGTCATCAAAATGGCGCCGCTTCCGGGGAGTTAGTGCGCTTAGTGTTTTTCGTGTTATTTGGTTTTTGTGTTTAATTTTAATTTTAATTTTAGTTTTAATTTTGTTTTCAATTTTTAGTTTAAATTTTATTTTTCTGTATTTTACGCGGGTTGTGTTAGTTGTGCAGATTACAGGTTTATTCACACCCGTCATTCGGGCCGACAGTCTCCGTTAATTTACGAGCCCGAAATAGACAGGTTAGCTAGGTAAAATCGAGTACAAACAGAAATTCAGAAATGGCAGACCAGAACTAGAACCAGAACAATGACCAAAACCAAGACCCACTCCCACAAACTAACGCGTTTCACCCATCCAACATACCTAACGTACCAGACTTCAATAACCAAAATGACCAAAATCACTCAGCTCGTGCTGCCAGAACCCGAAACCAAAACCCAAGACGAAACCTAAACCTCAACTTTGACCGAGCCGGACCATCCGCTCCAAATAATAACCCTAACCGCAGAGTTCGGATAAATCTCGATGATTTTCAACCGAGTGTTCCGACAGAAGAGGAAGACAATGGGGAAAATAATAATGGAAACGAAGGTTTGGAAATCGATAATGAGGTAGATAGATGGGTTAGAAATAATCGGGTATTTGAGCCCAAAAATGCAGGTTTTGAGCAGGAAGATGTGGGTTATGGTAATCGAGATGAAGAGGTAGAAGAGTCGGTTAATCGAAGACGGGCTGAACCAGTTGACAGAAACGGAAGGGGTCGAGAAAGGGTGAATCGGGCGGAACGGCTCGAAAGAGTTCGTGGTATTCCGGTTAACCGAGGCGGTATGGGTAACCCCAGGGGGCAGAGGAGAAATTACATAGCCCCGGCTCATGGTGTTAACAGTCGGTTCAGACCGGCTATCTTAGATGGAGCATCCCCGTTGGTTCCACAGGAACGAGTGCAGGGACAACAAACTTTCAAGTCCCGGCCATCCTACATCAACATCGTTCCTCATTTCAACGGGATGGCTTCGGGTCTATCGGTGACGGTACGTTTGATCAAGATGAAGTCCGGTTGCGGTTATTCTAATTTTCCCTAAAAGACAAAGCGAAACTTTGGTTTAACTTACTATCGCTGCACAGTATCAGAAACTGGGCCGAGATGCAACAAGTTTTTCTAAACGAGTTTTATTCACAGTCGAAGACTACCGAGGCCCGTTCTGACATTCGTCACTTTTCGCAGTTACCTGGTGAGTTATTTCACGAAGCCTTTACCAGATATAAAGACATGATCAGGAAATGGCCACATCACCAGATCGAACTAAGGGAACTGGTAAAGTGCTTTGTTGATGGTTTGACATACGAGGACCGAAAGCATCTTAAGGCCTCGTGTGATGGTCTATTGCTGAATCAGCCTGAGGAAGATGATTGGGATTTTTTGGAATTTATGTGTGAAGATTCCAAGGCAGAAGCAGCAGCTGAAAGACGAAGACGTGGTAATTCCTCCAGGTCAGTTAAGTCAGTCACGAGTGAATCTGAAAGAATTACTGAGTTGGAACGTGAACTGGCTGAGTTGAAAAAGGGTAAGAAAAGAGAGGTCGGGAAAGTTGGTGTTAAATTCCCGGTTTGTGAATATTGTAGTGAAATCGGGCATAAGGCAGAAAATTGCCCCGATTATTATGATATTGTGGAGGTTGACACCGAGGAAGTTAATTATGCTTACGGGGATTCCAAAGGCCAAGGGTTCAATTCGAACACATATCACCCGGGCCTGAGGAATCACCCGAACTTTCGTTACGGGAACGCATCTTCTCAGTTGAACCCGAACTTTCAGGGATCGAGCCAGAACAGATCGCAGGGTAATTACCGCCAGAGCGGTTATCAGCAAGGTTCGAGTAATCAGAATCGGGAATATAATAGAGACAGTAACCGGGGTGGTAATTCTTCGGGTAATCAGGATCAGCAGAGAGGGTTTTCGGGGAATTCGGATGAGTCGGTGCACTCAAAGTTGGATGCGTTGTTGAAAGTCATGACTGATCATAAAACCGAGACAAAGCAACAGTTCGAGTTACGAGGTAAGTCTTCAGAGGGAATGATGAAGCAGATCGATCAGCTCGCTTCAGATGTGGCAAAGTTACAGAAGAACACGAGCTAACTCCCGAGCGACACCACAGTAAACCCGAACCACTACAGTTCCATTTCGAAAAAGCACGTCAACCAGGTAAGTATTTTACGTAGTGGTAAAAAGTATGATAATAAAGTTGGGGTTCCACCACCATTGGTTGAGGGGTGGTGGAACAAATTGATGAAAATCTCGTCAGTGATGACGAGCCGGAACCGATTAAACTAAATGAATCTGATAAAAGTGAAACTAAAAATAACAAACCGGTTCCAAAGGATGACACCAACAACTATAAGGATAAGGAAAAGGTGAAAACCGTTCCATATTCCGATGCTTTGTTGGCGCCATCAAAGGCGAAGATGGCATCAAAACGAGGCCCGCAACAAGAAGAAATGTGGGAAACATTTAAACAAGTTAAAATTAACATTCCTCTTTTAGGTGCCATATAACAAATTCCCGCCTATGCTAAATATTCGAAGGAATTGTGCACACAGAAAAGGAGTCATAAGATTCCGAAACATATTGATTTTACCGATAATATGAGTGCAATTCTTTCGGGTGCTCTTCCGCCCAAGCTACAAGATCCGGGAATGCCTATTATACCCATTCAAGTGGGTGATTTTAAAATGACTCGGGCGCTTCTAGATCTTGGAGCTAGCATTAGTAATCTCCCGGGCAGTTTATATGACCAGTACGATTTTGGCCCGATTCGTGCGGCTGCCACTACGGTTGTCTTGGCTGACCAGACACCGAAACTGCCCCAAGGAATATTGACTGACGTTATCGTCAAGGTGGAAGACTTTTACTTTCCAGTTGAATTTTTGGTCCTCGATTATGTTTCGGGTGAAAGGACCAAACAGCCTACGGTTATCCTCGGTAGACCATTTTTGGCTACCGCTAATGCCAACATTAATTGTAGAAATGGTACTGTTGTCATGGCATTCGGTAACCATATGCTGAGAATTAATGTTTTCACACGTGGAAATAATTCTCCGGTCGATGACGAGTGCTTCATGGCTGATGTCATTGACGAGTGCATTCCGCTATACGACTCTGTCGTCAGTTCGGATGGCACAGCGGAGACGTGTTTTTTGTTTGACAGGTTACAGGTGGAAGCAGACAATTTGCTGGAAGAGGAGGAAACACAAATGGAGATCGCAGCTGTGCGAGGAGACCGTCCACCATGGTCAGTTCAGGTGGAACCGCTTCCCGAGAAGATTGATACCGGATTGAAACCGTCAATGCTGGAAGCACCGAAAGTCGAGCTGAAGGAGCTCCCAAAGCATTTAATATATGATTTTCTTGGTAAGAATAATACATTGCCTGTTATTATAGCTTCTAACTTATCTGTTGAACAGGAAAATTCTTTGATGGCGGTGCAGGTTGCGAATAAAGAAGCAATCGGGTGGACGATAGCGGATGTGAAGGGAATCAGTCCCTCAATTGTGATGCACAAAATCTTAACAGATCCGGCTGTCAAACCTGCGCACGATGCTCAACGGAGGTTGAACCCGAAACATGAGGGAAGTGGTGAAGAAGGAAGTGCTGAAGTGGCTAGATGCTGGCATTATCTTTGCCATATCAGACAGCACGTGGGTGAGCCCGACACAGAGAGTACCGAAAAAGGCCGGCATCCAAGTCGTCAAGGACGACTCAGGTAACGCGGTCGCCACCCGGCCAGTAACCGGGTGGCGCATTTGTATTGATTATCGTAAACTGAGCGCGGTAACATCAAAAGATCACTTTCCTCTTCCGTTTATCGATAAAATTGTCAAAAAGCTATCTGGTCAAAAATTTTATTGCTTTTTAGATGGGTATTCCGGGTATAACCATATAGCAATTCATCCTGAAGATCAGGAAAAGACTACGTTTACGTGCCCGTACGGCACATTCGCGTTTAGGCGAATGCCATTCGGGTTATGTAACGCCCCCGCCACCTTATAGAGGTGCATGATGAGTATCTTTTCATATATGGTGGGGGAGTCTTTGGAAATTTTCATGGATGATATTTCGATTTTCGGCACAATTTTCGAGTCATGTTTAAACCAACTCGAAAGAGTTTTGAAAAGATGTATCGAAACGAACTTGGTTCTTTGTTGGGAAAAGAGCCATTTTTTGGTCCAAGAGGGAATTGTATTGGGCCATGTTAGTCTTGGGATCGAGGTGGATCGGGCAAAGGTCCAAGTCATTTCTACTCTACCTCATCCCACCAATGTCACAGGCATTAGATCGTTTCTGGGGCATACCGGGTTTTATAGATGGTTTATTAAGGGTTTTAGTGACATTACCAAACCCTTATGTAATTTGTTGCTTAAGGATTCCCCGTTTGATTTTAACGATGAATGTGCTAAGGCATTTGACATTCTGAAATTGAAATTAGTTGAAGCCCCGATCTTGCAATCACCCGATTGGAGTTTACCTTTTGAAATAATGTGTGATGCAAGTGATTATGCGGTCGGGGCTGTTTTGGGTCAACGGGTTGACAAGAAACCTGTTGCTATATACTATGCAAGTAAAACCCTCTCGGATGCTCAATTGAATTATACCACAACCGAGAAGGAGTTACTAGCAGTAGTTTATGCTCTAGATAAATTCCGGTCTTATATTTGGGGTAGTAAAGTTAGTATATATTCTGACCATTCTACTGTCAGGTACCTCATGGACAAAAAGGACGCAAAACTGAGGTTTATCAGATTCCGGTCTTATAGAGATTCGGGACAAGAAAGGGAGTGAAAATGTTGTTGCAGATCACTTGTCCCGATATATGGTGGAAAATGAGGACACAAATGGGCCCATTAACGAGTCCTTCCCGGATGAGCATATTCTGGCAGTTTCACAAAATCCCTGGTTTGCTCATATTGTTAATTTTAAAGTTGCAGGTGATTTACCAGAGCATTGGCCGAGGAGAAAGAAGAAACAGTTGATGTCCCAAGCTAAACAATACATTTGGGACGATCCGGATTTGTTTAAAATCGATGTAGATCAGATGCTCAGACGATGCATACCCGAGGAGGATGTCAGAGCGGTGTTGGAAGACGCACATTCATCTGCGTGTGGTGGTCATTTTAGTGGCCAGAAAACTGCTCGAAAAGTTTTATCGAGTGGTTTCTTTTGGCCATCCTTGTTTAACGATGCTCACGAGTTTGCGACACACTGTTTAAAGTGTCAACAACTCGGGAGTATTTCAAAGAGGGACGAGATGCCCTTGAACCCGATCCTTGTTGTTGATATTTTTTATGTTTGGGGGATCGATTTTATGGGCCCGTATCCTAACTCGCACGGTAATCTGTATATCCTAGTGGCCGTTGATTATGTGTCTAAATGGGTCGAGGCAATAGCCACTCGGACAAATGATCATACAGTCATTTGCAATTTCATTCAAAGTAATATTTTCTCGAGATTTGGAGTCCCCCGAACTATTATAAGTGATGGGGGATCTCATTTTAAGAATTTTAAATTCGGGAAATTGCTTAAACGATACGGTGTTGATCACAGAATAGCAACTCCTTACCATCCACAAACGAGTGGACAAGTGGAGGTTTCTAATAGGCAAATTAAACAAATTTTGCAGAAAACCGTTTGGACGGACCGAAATGATTGGTCAACTAAGTTGACTGATGCTCTATAGGCCTACCGAACTGCTTATAAAACGCCAATTGGAACCACCCCTTATAGACTTGTGTATGGAAAGGATTGCCATTTACCAGTTGAAATTGCACAAAGAGCGTTTTGGGCTACTAAACAGGTTAATATGGATTATGATGATGCAGGTAAAGCGAGGAAATTGGCTTTGTGCGAGATCGAGGAGTTGAGAGACGAGGCATACAATTGCGCATTCGCTTACAAGGCAAAGATGAAGAAAGTTCATGATGCTAATATCCGGTTGAAGAATTTTGAAGTTGGTCAACGAGTGTGGTTGTACAACACGAAAATAACACTCTTCCCGGGCAAGTTAAGAAGTAAATGGACGGGCCCGTACTCGATTGTAAGAGTCAAGAATCATGGTCAGTACGATATTGAAGATTTTGATGATCATTTGAGACAAGTGGTAAATGGCTATAGACTAAAGCCATATTTGGAGATGAAGGACATACACGAGCTGGATGAGGAATCGGTGAATTTCGTTGTGACTTCGCCGGTTTATGAAGATAACTGAGTTCGAAGCATTGTCGAGCTGTAGACTTTAAATTCAGTGCTTACGGGAGGCAACCCGGGGTCGGTAAGTGTCTTTCCAGTTTGTTTTATTTTTATTGAGTCATGTACTTAGTGTCGTCTCGAGTTTTGTGCAGTAAACGCCAAGTGTGGGGAAGCTTGTTGAAGAATGGGAAATTAGAGAAATTCGGTAAGCATTGGTTTAGCACACGTCACTCAAGGTATGTAAAGGTATATTGACTTTTGAACGTGTCCAGGGTGATGTCGGGATGCCAAAACAGGTACGTTTTCGAAAAATTTAAATTCTGATTTCTGGATCTATCCGGTACGCGATGGGCATGGCATAACACCCCATCGCACTACGCGATGGGGTTCAACCCTAATTTCCCCAGATTGGGTGGCGGTACACTCCCAAACCAATTTAACCCATCGCGTATCGCGATGGGTCTCGGAGCCCCGCCTGACCCGATGGTTTATAAACTTTTTGTCTTCTTCTTCTTTCTTTCTGACTTTTTTCTTCTTCTTCTCTAATCTCTCTCCCGTCTTCCTTCTCCGGAGAACACCAACTACCACCACACCACCGCATCCCTCCCATCCCCGGTCCCCCTTAAACCCTGTCGCTATCACCAACCACCACCGTTTCCCCTTGTTATTAAACTCCGACCACCGTCCACCCACCACCCCGCCGTGTTTCCCCTGTCACCATCACCACCATATACGTATACTTCCTTCACAACCACAAACCCACCTACCACCGCCGTTACACCTACCACCACAGGCATTCCATCACTACCGCTGCTACGACCACTGTCCTTCAATATTCCGACAGTAGATATTGTTGTTCGCTTTCTCGTTTACGATCCTACTTCGAGGTATGTGTTTCTTATTATATTATTTTTGTCGGTTTATTGAGTTTATGTCGAGTTAGTAGTTCACCACATTGCGGGATGGTTGGGTCTAACAGTAGTTATGTCAAATTAAGGAGTTTGAGTTAGTTGTTCAGGTGTTAAAAATTTTGTTGGGTTTCTTGGGTGTGTCGGGATGTTGATTCGGCTTATTTTTCAAAACCCGAATCGACATATCAGTGTTTGCTTTGCACGTTTTTCGAGACAATTGGTCATTTTGTGTCAAGTCTGTTAGTTTGTCTTTTGTTTTGTTTGATTGTGTTTTGGTTAATCGAGTCTCGAGGACACCTGGATAGTTTGAAGTGTGAATGGATTACTCGCCCGTACGTAATCTTCATTCGGCCGGGTTAATCTGCTTTTTAGAAATACGCACAGGGTGTCCCCGCATTTTCGTCTTTATTTATTTATTTTTATATTTTATTAATATTTTAATATTATTTTATTATGTGGGACGACTGCGACCGAAATGCTATACGGTTGTCGCCACATTGACCTTTTACATATCTAATTTGCACGTTTGATTTTGCAGACATGTCTGACGCACCAGAGTCCTCGCGCACCCGGCACAAGAGGCAGCGGACTGATCCTCGTGTCATCCGCTACATAGTGATGAGGTGCAGATTGTAGAGGGCATCGAGCCAGCAGATATTATGAGTGATGGACGTATTCCTCACCGGGTTCTTTGATTCTACTTCACATCAGAGGAGAATACGAGACTCCATCGGATACGACAGATGCAGCTACTTCACCACCGTTCATTCGATTGGACATTGCTGCCTCAGTTGGAGATTGACGACCAGGTACGTGAGTAATTGACAGGTCCGTGGGCACATGTGCTTGCGTGTAACTCGATTCCGTATGTCAAGCTCACACTTGAGTTTTATTCGACCTTTGACTTTACGCCCACGGAATTCAGTGAGCCACGCGCGGTATCATTCTCATTGGGATGGCAACTGTACGAGATGTCCGTCCCAGATTTTGCTGTGGCCACTGGATTTTATACGGCCAAGGAGGTTCAGGCACCTGCCTCCTGCAGAGTATACGTGGTCACACGACACATGCTCAGGATCCCCGACACATACGTATAAAAACCAAGTAAACTATATATATATTTGTAAAATCAAAAGTGATATTTTTCAAGATATATTTTATTAAACAAACTAATTATTTTATCTTATAGATGATATTATATTATTATAATATTTTTTTTATTGTTTAACTAGTTGTCATAATTAAATCTTGTACTTAGCGTATCTGTTACTCTCGTTTCTCATTAGGCTTTAACGTTCGCGTGTGACTTTTCCCGCATTCTTGTTATCTCAGTCACCTTTGTTTGTTTATCGAGGTGAGTACCACATTCCTCTCTTTTTACCCGTTTTCATACTGTTTTGGGGACATAAGCATAAATTGTATTTCTCATATATACTTATACACAAAACTGCAACTATTGTCTTATGCTTTAACAACTTATACCATACTTGTTTATGTGCTTATTTACTTTGTATGCTTCCGCATTCGGAGAGGTATATCATAATCTCAATCTACTATGATCATACGCCAGTCGTTATAGCTTTGTGCTTCTCGACATCTCAGTTATACTTGCTCATTTGGTAAATTTTTTACACTCATATGACTTGTTGCGAATACTTATTTTCTATATGAACATATAAACTGGTGTGTTGCTCACTCAACCTTGTGTTGACAAAACGATTTTTTTTCAACGCATATGCAGGTTATCGTTTGATATTCAAGCTTGTTTGGAGGAAAAACTTAGGATTGCACGCTAGAGAAAATAAACAAGATTATTGACTTTGATATATTTGTATTGTCTTATTTATTTGAAATATGGATTTTGTATTTGATGTTTTTGATTATTTAATTAACTTAATAGATATTGTCACCTTTATTATTGCATGATAGTGACCTTTGAAAATCTGTGAGCAATCAGTTCGCCCCGACATTTCCGCCTTAGGTTGGGTGTGACATCCGGTCCCTTTCTTCCTCGAGTATTACTAGGGCTCGGTCCATGTTCTGCCTCGAATATTATTAGGGTCCGATCCCTTTTTACCTTAAGTATTATTAGGGCTTAGTCCCTTTCTTCTGTACCCAGCCATCCCTTATATTCATTCATACATACATATACCATTCATACATTATATATAACATTCATATATGTAATTATAACCTGACGATACATGCAATATGTGACATCCCAAAGTTTCAATAAATAATATTTTATATATCATCTCTATTGATGGACAAGTTTACTTAATATGGTAAATAAAATAATAATAAAGGATGGTAAGATAAGTAAGCTAATTAAAGGGAATTAATCATGGATTAAAAAGGAAAGATGGGCCTTAGGTACATGGGCTTAAGGGAGTATAAATACCCCCTTAAACCCTAAATTTTTCCATTTCCATCCATTCTAATCCATATTACACCTTAAAAACACACACTTAAGCCAAACAATCCCTCCTTAGCCGCCGGCCACCATCCGAACCCAAAACCAAGCTTTGTAATATTGGATCTTCGATCATACAAGTAAGCTAAGAAGTCCTAGATCACGTACCAAGCATAACACGGTTCGGAGAGAATTCTAAAGGTACGTTTTAAGCTTAAAGGTTACATTTTTATTAACGTTTTGCCATGAAACTTGACCCTAGAGTAGATCGGGTCTAGATGTTTCATAAAAATACAACCTTGATTATTAAAATGGACTCATTGGTATAAACGGTTCATAAAGGGAACCCTAGATCTAGCCTAGAACGTTTTAACCCCATAATGGTTTAAGCTTTATGTCTAAAGCGGGTTAGATCTTGAAGCCGTGATGGTAATGGGTGTAAAACAGTTATGAATGATGGTGAAAAGGGGTTAAAAGCTTATGATTTGAACCTTAGAACAGTAACTGAGCCTGATAGAAACATAAAAATGGAATGATGAGTTGAACTGGGTGTTCTCGGCCAAGATTGAGGGTTCTCGGCCAACCCATATCCTCGGCCAGATACGAGATCTCGTTCAACGGGAGTTCTTGGTCAACGAGAGTTCTCGGTGACCTGGGTTCTCGGTGACTAGGGTTCTCGGTCAACACAAGATCTCGGTCAAACTTGAGTTCTCAGTCAGACCATAGTTCTCGGTCATGAGCTGGGTTCTCAGCTGGCCAGTTCTCGGTTGGGTTTTGGGCTTGAATTCAGTTGGGCCCAGATGGACAGTTGGGCCTAGATAGTGAACAGTTGGGCCTAAATTAACTAAATCCACAAATGTTAATCCCATTATCTTAGGCTTGGTAAATAAGCCCAACTTAGAAGATAACTTAAAATGTTAATGGAAAATGTGTTAAGACAGTTAATGGAAATAAAATTTTTGAGTAATCCCAGCCAGGGCCTAGACAGTTAACTCCAGCCAGGGGCTCTGCCCCTTGGACCCCGCTAGAGGCTGCCACCCCTAGAACCCCTCTGCCAGGGGCGCTGCCCCCGGACCCCCGTTCGTTGTGGGTTTTATAAAGATAGAAATACAATATGAGTAACAATAGTTAATTGATACATGTAAATATTATACAGTTAGCCGTGCACAGCTCAAGAAGGGAATAACTATTAACGGTGAACGTAACCGCATTCAGGTGAGTTTCTAGCCCCACTTCCTTGTTATGTTTTCGGGGCTGTGTGCATACTCGATGTGTTAGTTAATACACTTACCTTAAATGGTAAGTGTATGCCACGTATGATTTATATATTATTTATGTATATCATGAATGTGAATGAAAGCTTGTCGGTACGTGAACGATCTTCGGATATTGCACGTATTGACAAGGGAGGTATGTGTAAGATAGTGAATGTGTAAGATAGATATATGTGCAACATATGAATATGTATGAATGAATAAAGAAAGTATATGTATGTTATGGGTATTTAAAGATAGTATGCTCGAAGATGAAGAAGTAAGGGATCAGACCCTAATAATATCTGAGATAGAGAAGTAAAAAGGGATCAGACCCTAATAATATCTGAGATAGACAAGAAAGGGATCAGACCCTAATAATATCTGAGATAGACAAAGGAAAGAGGGATCAGACCCTAATAATATCTGAGATAGACAAGAAAGGGATCAGACCCTAATGATATCTGAGATAGACAAAGGAAAGAGGGATCAGACCCTAATAATATCTGAGATAGAATGAACAGTAATTATATAGTATGATAGTAATATGAAGTATGAACGTATGTATGAAATTATGTAATGAAAGTAAATGAGCAAAGAAATTATTATGTATCTTCGGATGCGTAATTGAAGGTAAGTAAATGTATTGCATGATGTATGATTAACTAGAGCTCACTCAGCGTAGCTGACTTTTAGTATGCACGCAGGTGAGTAGGATGCGACAGCTGGCGTGAGCGGGACACATGGCATAAGGATAGAAGCCTGGCATCTGAAGACCTGCTATGTTTTATAAGTTATGTTTTGATTTTGAAAGACAAGAAGAATGATTAAAGACATGTTTATGATTTGATATGTAATGCTTTATGAAAGTTTTATATTCCGCGTAAGGTTTTAAATAACTCTGATATAAAGAACTGTGTTTATGAGTAAATCCAACGTCCAATGTGAGGCACCGGTAACGGGGCCTTACACAATATCCGGAGATCGTTCACGTACCGACAAGCAATCATTCATATCTTTAATATATATCATATAAGTCATACACATATCACTTAGGATAAATGTATTAACAAAGAATGGGGCTAGAAACTCACCTGGATCTTGTTCCGTTCTCCGTTAATCGTTATCCATTTCTTTAATTGCGCACGGCTAATTGTTAAATATACATTTGTTAATTAATCTTATAATTATTAAAGTCGGTATTTTAATTAACCAACGTATTGTCTAAGCTGGGCTGCTTTGTCTAGACTATGATGATGAACTAGTTTGTTTTAGATAGGATATGTGCTTAAAAACTGGTGGACTTAGTTAGGTCAGGCCAAACTATCCATTGAAGCATCTGGGTCCAACTGGGTTCAGGTCCAAACCAAACAGAAACTATCTAGCCGAGAACTCTTGGCAGATGTCACACCCCGACCAAGGCGGCGGAACATGCCGGGATGCGACGGATTGCCCATAAGCGCATAACACTATTTAAAGCGACAATATTTAACAACTCATTTAATTTCACAAAATCATAATCGTCACATAACATACTTGTTCATACAATGATCATCACAAAATATAGCAAATAAATATATTGTTCATTTGCTAATAACCTAGAGGTATTTGTGACGTTTTCTTCAAGCTCTCAATATCAACCTAAATGCAAACCTATAACATTTCATAAAATAAAGTTTATCAACACAAAGGTTGGTGAGAAATTCATAAGTTTGAACATATAAGTATATAGTAAGAAAAAAAAAGCCACAAAACTCGTATACGAAACAATAAATAAAAGCAATAACTTGGATAAAATCGCTAATAGAATTACGTTAGCGACACCTAGCTATAAGGGGATGTCAAATAGTCTAGGATTTTATAGTTATCGTTAATTGCATTACGTTAACGACACCTTGCTATAAGGGGATGCCAAATAGACTAGGATTTTATAGTTCCACCAACCAAAAGCAATAAACACATAGGTATATAATCATAGAACACTAAATCGAGCAATTATTTAAGTAAAGTATACAATAATGTTTGTGGTTTAAGACTCAAGTATAAAGCATTTAGTTTGAGTAAGTATGAAATGTCACCCGCAAAACAAAAGATGGAAAATGGGGTATGAAAGTACTCACATTTAAGTAATAAACTTGGTTCGGAAAAAGTCGGGTAAACGAAAGGACGGAGTCTAACGAGCAAGGCCTAAATAAAAATAAAAGCCTTGTATTAGAAAGGTTTTTTATGAAAACTTTAAAATAAAAGAAACGAAATGTAAACAATTAAAGTTTAAGGTTTATAAAGTAACTATTTTAGAAATTATAGAAATAATCCTTAAAAAATGTAAGTTTGCTCGAAACTGGGTTAAAGTATCTAACCTTAATATTTACTCAACCTATGTTAAGTAATAAGGTGGGTAAAAATGCAAGAATGCAAGTCCCATTATAATAAAGATTCGAAAACGGTTTTTTTAACGAGTGTTCGGGTTGTTGGTTCGGGTCTTGATAATTGGTCAAACCCAAAGTCAACTTTCTGGAATATTAAATGTTATGAGATAACTCATAAAAATATATTAACACTTAACCAAGTATGTAGTTCTATTGTTTTAGAACTAAAAACGCACGTTAAGCGAGTGTTCGGTTTTGTCGGTCCAAACTTGTTATAAGATCAAGTTGGATTCAACATTCCAAGTACTTTAATAAAATATTTAAAATCAGTTTGTAAAGTATTTTTAAATAAATATACAAGTCTTGATAGCTAAAAACACACTTGTGTGTCTTAAGCGAGTGAAGATCGGTTTAGTTCAGTTTGGTTCGGTTTCCATCTCACAATAAGTTCATAGATGGTCTCCACATGCCCAAATATCAAAGAACTTGTATAATAACTTATAAATTATGAAACTTAAGTTTTACAACAAAGACCACGAAAGTCCTCTATGTAGCCTTGCCTTACGAGGCCTGAAACTTAACCGACCGGGGCCGGAAAAGTAACTACCAAAGTTAACAAGGGTTGTATTATATACATGTTGTGCCATATGATTCAAGTGTTGGTTAAGGGTTAGTAAACTAATTAAAATTGCAAAACTAACTGAGTTTAACTTACAAAGTCAAACTTTGCATAAACATAAAAATAACCTTGTATGATATTTGAATTTGAGAGAGTGAAAGAGTTATGAGCAGAGATTTATGTTAGGGAGGGCCTTGTATTTATAGGATGAGCTTAAATGGGTTAATCAAGAGGTTTAATGGTTAAAATTCGGATTCGTTGGACAATAAAACAAGCAAGGAGACACAAAAAGTAATCTGGTCTGGAGGGGCCCGCGCCAAACGACCACCATGGTCTCCCAACGGCGGGGGTAGAGCGGGTGATATTTTTAAAAGTTTCAAAAATGACATTTTTAGCCCCCGAAGTTCGTTTTAAGTGTTTTTAACGCGTTTTAAGGCCCGAAAAGGATGTTTTCAAGACCAAACAAGTGTAAAACAATATTGTAACATAAAATCCATCATTTTTATTATTTCATAAGTTTCAGTTTACAAAACGGGTCGGTTTACATGATAAACGGATCAAAAATGAATCCAAAAGAATACAAATGGGACCCGATTTTGACGAATGTCACAGCAGAGAACCCAACTCATGACAGAGAACCTAATACAACCGAGAAATCTTGTCAACGAGAACCCAATGGGTGACTGAGAACTCAAGGTGACCTAGAACTCTATGTGACCGAGAACTCATATTGGCCGAGAACTCCATGTCAGATGCTTTCAGCTTAATTTGAAATCCTTTATCAGCTCATGTAGTGGTTGATGGTTTTTTTTATCACTAATTTTGATAATATTAGCTACTCTTTTTATAGCTTACACCCATTATCCATCCATCATCAAGATCTAACCCGCCATTGGCATAAAGCTTGAACCTTTAGGGCTAAAGATGTTCAAAACTAGATCTAGGGTTTCTTTAAACGAGCCGCTCAAAATCATAAGTTCGTTAAGTCCATTTTAACATCAAGTTTGCTACTTTATGGTTCGTTTATACCCTATCTACGGCTTAATTTCATGGCTAACCGTTCATAAAAACATAAGCTTTAAGGATCAAAAACATACCTTTATTCGTTTTAAAGCTACGGTTTGCTTTAATACGTGACCTTGGACTTGTTTCTTGCTTGTATGATTGAAGATCTAATATTACTAGCCTTGATTTTTGGGTTCAGATCTTGGCCGCCGGCTATGGAGGTGCTTTTGGCTTAAGTGTGTGTTTTATGGTGTAGGCAAATGTGTAGAATGGATGGAAATGGAAAGGATTAGGGTTTAAGGAGTATTTTTACTCCCTTAAGCCCATAGACCTAAAGCTCATCTTTCCCTTTTTGGTCCATAATTAATTATGTCACACCCCGACCAAAGGCGGCGGAACATGCTGGGGTGCAACGTGATTTGACAAATACACAAGACACTATTTAAAGTGACAATATTTATTTAACTCATTTCATTTAAACAAATCAATAAACAACACATCTCGTCCACACAAACAAGTTGAATACAAGTAGCAAATTTATTGTTCGTTTTACTAATATCCTAATAGTCTTGGTAACGTTTTCGTCAAGTCCTCGAGTCAACAAAAGTCAAACCTGTAACATTTCATAAAATAAAGTTTGTCAACACAAAGGTTGGTGAGCAATTCATAAGTTTGAACAATAGATATAGAGTATGAAAAGCCACAAAACTTGTATATAAAACAATAAATAAAAGCTATAAACTTGGATAAAATAGTTATTGTTGATGCATAAATGTCAGTAGTTCATATGTCTAATGTCTGTAATCGAGTCTGTAATATTGTTTGTGTATTTGTTTGTTAAAGCGAAGTTGTTGACAAGTTCGCTTAGGCGAACTTGTTAACCAAGCGAAGTTGTTGACAAGTTCGCCTAGGCGAACTTGTTGAACAAGCGAAGTTATGGACAACTTCGCCTGAGGCGAAGTTGTCGTGTATTTATATAGGTTACGGGTTACTGTTTACGTGTTGGTTTTAGAGTTCGAGTTACGGGTAATTCAGTGAGTCAAGTGACGTGAGGTCGAGAGTCTGTAAGTAACACGGTTTGAGTTATTAATATAACGTGTGTTTGTTCGTATCGTATTCGTGTGTTCGTGTGATTGTGTTCTACGTCCGTAACGATCTACACAGGGATTCCGCACCTGTGTATATCGGGATATCTCGTGTGATCCGTCCAGGGAACCTACAATTGGTATCAGAGCATTTGCTCGATTGTGTGGTTCGGGATATTCACGCGGGTGTAGAATTCGTCCCATTTCGGCTATTCACGGGACGAGTTTTTGGTGTTTTTGCTCATTCTAGCCTCCTACCAGTGTGTTCAAGCCTTTAAACCGTCAAAAACGTCGTTAAAATCCGATTTTCAGATCTGCAGAAAGTTTAAGTTCGTTAGGCGAAGTTGCTGTTCATCAGGCGAAGTTGCCGTCAGGATTCGTAGGGTTTCAGCGAAGATATAAGGAGAAGCGAAGTTATTTACAACTTCGCCTACCTCCTCAACTTCGCCTAACTCAGCGAAGTTCTCATCAAGTTCGCCTAGCTCAGCGAAATTTTCTTCAAGTTCGCCTACTTTCTAAGTTCGCTTACCCTAAGCGAAGTTATTCTCAACTTCGCCCAGTCACGCGAATTTAAGAATAATCCAGCGAAGTTATTACTTAAGCGAAGTTATCCTTAACTTCGCCTACAGTACTGTTCAGAAGAAATTTTTTAACTTCGCCTACTCAGAATTTTTCGGGTTTCTTAGTCTTCAAGAAGGATGTCGTCGATCAACATTTCGGAGCTTGTAAAGATGGAAGTTGAAGCGGGGTCAGCTACAAAGGCCCCAAGGTTGCTGAAGGGAACCGATTTTGTCGCGTGGAAGGATCAGTTCATACAATACGTTAAGTACCAGGATGCGAAAATGTGGGTATGCATCCAAGATGGATATATTCCACTAGTCATGGAGTATGAGGGTCGAGACCAAATCAAGAAATACAGTAAAATGGAAGAGGAGGAGAAAAAGATGTATGAAGCCGAAAGCAAGGCTCATGATGCAATCACAATGGCTCTTCCACAGGAGATCCTCCATACGTTCAGAAAGTATACATCAGCTAGAGAGCTTTGGGAAGCTTTTGACAACAGATTTGAGGGGAATATAGGTATTCGGGCTTCAAAGATAAAGTTGCTCAAAACTCAATTTTCAGTCTTTAAGTACTTAAAGAACGAATCTCTTGATGATATTATCACTCGATATTATCATCTAATGACTGAATTGAGTAACTACTCCATTTCCTACCGACAAGAAGAGATTGTGGAAAAGCTTCTCGATGCCCTCCCACCAAAATGGGAGATGTATACTGTGCTAATGAGGGAAGACAAAGACTTCCCTACTTATGATCTTGAAGCCACTGTCAATAAGCTCAGAACTTTTGAGCTTAATATGGTAAGAAAAGAAACATCTATGGATCAGGTTCAAGATCCTGGCATGTACGGTGCTAAAGTAAACTCAAATTCAAGTTCAAAGACTGATTCTGCCGCCTACTACTCGAAGAGCGAGTCTTGTGACAAGTCTTCACAGGAGGGGCATGTGTCAGTAAACTCAAATGGGGATGTTTGCTTTGTAGCCGGTGGATCAAGTGGTACTCAACAGACAGCAAGCAAGATTAGTGGATCTTCAAGTTCCTCAAGCAATAATTACTCTAAGATGCCAATGAGCGTCAAATCTGCTGAAGAGCAGTTTGGCCTCTATGCTTCATTTATTGCTTCATATGAAAACTATATTCAAGGAAAGGTGGTTGATCCA
The DNA here is from genome assembly GCF_021521415.1 of Bidens hawaiensis. Classification (NCBI taxonomy): domain Eukaryota; kingdom Viridiplantae; phylum Streptophyta; class Magnoliopsida; order Asterales; family Asteraceae; genus Bidens; species Bidens hawaiensis. The sequence continues at coordinate 70,864 of NW_027495336.1, read as the reverse complement.
GCGATGCTAGATGAAGACTATGACCAGATCGATGCTGATGATTTGGAGGAAATGGATTTACAATGGCAGATGGCCATGATAGTGAGGAGAGTGAAGAAGTTTATGAGAAAGACGGGGAGAAAGTTTGTTGGTGGCAGGCCAGGGTTCGACAAGTCTAAGGTGAGGTGCTATAACTGTCAACAAAACGGGCACTTTGCCAAAGAGTGCAGAAACGAGCGAGTTGAACGTGGTCAGGGCCGGTCTGCACAGCACACTGGGAGTAATAAAGAAGTCAATGCCATGATGTCCAGAGAAGCAGGTGAATACAACTGGAACCTGCACTCGAATGAAACTAGTGAACAGGCAAATATGGCTAAGGTTGAGAATGAAGAATGTGAGAAGATTACCGGAGAAGAGAAAGCTACTGGTAAGGAAAAAGCTTTCATGGCAGATAACAATGATCAACTCTCCGAGGTAAGTTCTAAATCTATTTGTACTAAATGTGAGAATTTGTCTGAGCAACTTGCTACCATAACTGATCAGTATGTTCGTTTAGATGCTGAATTTAAAACTCTTAAAGAAGATCATCACTTTATGAAAGAGAAAACAGTTACAAAGTTAAAATAAAAGCGTGTGAAAAAGATGTTAAAAGCTTAAAAACAAAACTTGCTGAAAAAATTGAAGTAATTGATCTAAGTTATGAGGTTTTAGAAGAAAAGACTAAACTGATTGCTGAACGAGAAAAGCAGATTGCTGACCACCAGGTGAAAGTGGTGGAACTGAACCGAAAACTTGAACAGTTCAGAAATTCCTCAGCTATTCTTGATCACCTTGTTAGTGATCAAGGTACCTCTACAAAGAGGGGAGGAATTGGTTATCACGAGGTTCCACGACCTTATAACCACAATTACACTTTTAACCCTAGTGTTCAGAAATCTGTTGATTTTGAAGTTCCTCAGACAGTTCCAATCAAGGTTACGAGTAAAGAACCAAGTGTTAGTAGTGGCGAAACGAGTTCGCCTGTTTCAAGTGTGAAAATTTCTGTTACGAGTCCAGTCTCATCGGATTCGGATAAGTTGTCCGAATCGTGTAAGACAAAAGAGAAGGTAGTGTTACCCACTGGTGGAGAAAAAGATAAAACCTATAAAAAGTGTACTCCACTCAACCCGTACGTCCCACCTTATGTGAGACGAACGGCCGGTAACACAGCCTCAACATCCAAAACAACATTTGAAAAGAAATTGGAGCATAGGTGTTGTTTTAGGTGTACTAAGTTAGGACATCTTGTTGCAGATTGCCCTCTGACGCCGAAATTCAGAGGTGTGAGGCCTATTAAAACTGAGCGTAAGCCAAATGGTAATTTTAATACTGCTAAAAATGAAAACCCTTCAAAGTTCCGAAATGTAACTAATTCAGGTTTTCAAAGAAACAGACCTCAGTTTAACAATGCTAATAACCAAACCGCTAGATATAATACTTTCAATACACATAGGTTTGGAAGGCCTCACACTCAATTTCCAAGGAGATTTCCTAATAGGACTGACAGGAATTATCCAGATGCTAACTTTGGAAAGCAGAAGTACGGGATGTATAGATCCAAGACCAATTGGTCTTGGGTCCCTAGATTCTAATCCTTTGCTTTATTGTGCAGGAACAGTTGAACAGGGCTGCCCACAGTCTTTGGATTGTAGATAGCGGCTGTTCCCGGCACATGACGGGTAACAAATACTTGTTGCACGACTTAAAACCTGTTCAAGGAGCGAGAGTTAGCTTTGCTGGTGAAAGTGGAGGAAGAATTACTGGAAGAGGAACGGTGTCCAATGGGAAAATAACTCTTGAGAATGTGAACTTTGTAGAAGAGTTGAAGCACAATCTGCTGAGTGTGTCGCAGATTTGTGATAAGGAGTACACTGTTCATTTCACGAAGAATGAGGCGATCGTGTTGAAGCCTGGTTTTCAGATACCAGACGAGTGGATAGTGATGAAAGCTCCACGTGATACAAATACTTATGTGATGGATATGAGGTCTACTGAAATGGCCACGGAAGAATCATGTTTAATGACGAAAGCAAGCGAATCAGAATCCGAACTATGGCACAGGAGGATGGGGCACATTCATCTTCGGAAGATGAACCACATTGTCAGGAATGGACTTGTGATGGGCGTTCCCTTGAAAAGTTTTAACTTTGAAGACAAATGTATTGCATGCAAGAAGGGAAAGCAACACAAGAAACCCCATCTCACCAAGAAGGTCAACTCTATTGCCAGTACTCTAGAACTGCTTCACATGGATCTCTTCGGTCCCGTGAATGTAAAAAGTCTAGGAGGTACTTCTTACTGCTTGGTGATCACTGATGACTACTCGCGATATTCGTGGGTATATTTTCTGAAATCGAAAGATGAGACGGCTCAAATGGTGAAGAATTTGATTACCAAAGTTGAGAACGTCATGAGTAAAACAGTTAAGTTCATCAGAAGTGACAATGGAACGGAGTTCAAGAATTTTGAAATGGAGATCTTCTGTCTTCAGAAAGGAATTGAACACCAATACAGCGCTCCGTATACTCCGCAACAGAATGGAGTGGCTGAAAGGAAGAACCGAACTTTAATTGAAGGAGCCAGAACTATGCTGGCAGATTCGAAGCTTCCTGTGATGTTCTGGGCTGAAGCAGTTGCTACAGCCTGCTATGTTCTGAATAGAGTGTTAACTGTTAAGAGACTTGGTAAAACGTGTTACGAGCTTATGCATGGAAGGAAGCCCAACTTGAGTGGTCTTGAACCATTCGGGTCCCCTTGTTCGATCTTGAAGACAAATTCTAAATTTGGCGAAGTAGCCGATGAAGGAATCTTAGTCGGTTATGTTGTTGGTACTCCCAACAGACGTGTCTTCAATACTTCGACCTGCAAGGTGGAGGTGGTGTGTAACACCGACATCACAAGTTACCAACCGCCAAAACCTAGCAATGGACCTGCTGAGCTTTTCGACTATGTTAAGCTTTTTAAGTCGTTTAACATACCGGATTTGGAAATTTCTGAAGAAGAAGAAAGAGCTGCGACGAAGATGATACTCGATGAGGAAGAAAATCTATTGCAAAGACAGCTGATTGATAAATGTCAACCTTCCTCATCAAACACTATCGGTACCCCTGCTGCCTCTGCTGAAGAAGAATTTATCAATCCTTTTCACTCTCAGCATGAAACAACCATTGACGAGATCTCTTCTAATTTGGAAGATAATTTGCATGTCGGTTCTGTTCCGATCACGAGAATTCATAAAGATCATCCTTTGGATAATGTGATTGGTGATGTGTCCTCAGGTGTACAAACGAGAAGTAGCTTGAATGAACATACCTGTGTTTATACAAGCATTAAGGAGACAGGAATAATCAATGAATGCCTGTATACCTGCTTTATAAGCCAGATTGAACCGAAGAATTATCAAATGGCTTTTAAGGACAGCTCGTGGGTCGAAGCCATACAAGAAGAGTTGGCTCAATTCGAGAAGATGGAAGTTTGGACTTTGATTGAAAAACCAAAGAATGTGCATGCGATAGGCACAAAATGGGTGTTTAAGTGCAAGAGAGATGATAAGGGGATTATTATAAGAAACAAGGCGAGGCTAGTCGTTAAAGGTTTTAATCAACAAGAGGGGATTGATTATAACGAAGTGTTCGCTCCTGTCGCTAGATTGGAAGCCATAAGATTGTTTTTAGCGTTTGCTGCTTATGAAAAGATGAAGGTGTTTCAGCTAGATGTGAAGAGTGCGTTTTTGAATGGGAAAGTTGATGAGGTTGTGTATGTTGAGCAACCTCCGGGTTTTCCTGACCCAGACTTTCCAGATCACGTGTACAGGTTGAGCAAGGCGTTGTATGGATTACATCAGGCACCTCGTGCCTGGTATTCAACGTTATCGGATTACTTGCTCGAGAATGGTTTTGAAAGAGGGAAAATTGATAGCACGTTGTTCTTCAAAAAAGATGGAAGCGACTTCCTGCTGGTACAAGTCTACGTGGATGACATTATATTTGCTGCGTCAAAAGTCTCCATGTGTCAGGAGTTTGAATCCGTCATGAAGAAAAGGTTTGAAATGAGTGCTATGGGTGAACTAACTTTCTTTCTAGGATTGCAGGTTGATCAGAAGAAGGACGGGATGTTCATTCATCAGACAAAGTATGTTCATGATGTGCTCAAGCGCTTCAAGATGGAGGACAGTTCTCCATATGATACTCCAATCTGCGTCAATCACAAATTGGGTGCTGAAGTAGACGGTGATGCAGATGTGGACCCAACTCAATATCGGGCAATAATAGGTTCTTTAATGTACTTAACTGCATCTAGGCCTGATATAATGTTTGCTGTTTGTCTTTGTGCACGTTTTCAGGCAAATCCAAAAGAATCTCATTTGAAAGGTGCAAAGAGGATACTGCGGTATCTCAAGGGCAAGCCGAAGCTGGGGTTGTGGTACCCGAGAGGAGGTGACTTGGAGCTGGTCGCTTACACAGATTCTGATTATGGAGGGTGCAATCAGAGTCGGAAGTCAACAACTGGAGGATGTCAGTTTCTTGGTGGCAGATTGGTGTCGTGGCAATGCAAGAAGCAGACTTCAGTCGCAATTTCAACCTGTGAGGCAGAATACATGGCAGCATCCAACTGCTGCTCTCAGGTTCTTTGGATTCAACAACAGTTGCGCGACTATGGTCTGAATTTCTTACTTACTCCTATTTGCATTGATAACACAGCTGTAATCTCAGTAACTAACAATCCCGTGAAACATAGTAAAACTAAACACATTGACATACGTCATCATTTCATACGGGATTGTGCTGAGAAGAAACTGATAATGCTTGAAAAAGTGGATACGCTTGATAATTTCGCTGATTTATATACTAAAGCGTTTGACAAATCCAGATTTCAAAACCTTATTGAACTGAATGGGATGATCAATCCCGAGTAACCATGCTTTTCTTGTGATATTTTAAAAAAAAAAAAAAAACGTCACTAATCGCTTAAAAATATGTCGGTTACATCAGTTTGAAGGACTTGTCTTCGGATATGTTTTGGTCCTCATTTTCTACTTGTAGATTTTGAGGATAGCCATTAACCAGATTACTGATAGTGACCGGGGCGGTTTATGATGGGTTTTTCATTCTTTCGCTTAAAATTAGTCGATCATACTTAGTTAGAAGGACACATACTAGTATGTGGTCGGTCCAGCTGATCCATTGGATCTTCGGGATAGCCGTTTACCTGAAGACTTTGTTTTGGTCGGGGCGATTAATGTTAAAATTTTGAAAGAAAGAGGGAAATGAAATTATTTTTCAAGTCTGTTACTTCGTAAGAAGTTCGTTTGCTATGTTAAACGGAAAATTGATCCAACCTTGGAAAATGATAGATATACTAACGTTGTGTGCTTAACTAGTGAAGTTATTAGGCTTAAAAGGCTTTAGGACAGTCATTGTATGTCATGGTAACTTTTTATGGTGCTTAAAAGTAAACGTGATACAAACTAAATTTACTTGATTTTACGTGGAAACTCCTTAAGAGTTTTGCATGTCTTCATATATATCTTTCCGAATGATAGGCAGAAAAGCGATTACCCGGTCATACACGAGCCCATGTGTGTTCTGATTCCCGTGAAGATAGCGTCTCAAGATACTGCAGTGATCCAGATTCGGGACTTGCAGTTAATTTCTACTTTGAAGTCTATGTATTGTATCGAGAAAAAAAATAATAATAATAATAATATATTTGGAGTTATTGAAACATATTAGAGATGACAAAATCAAGACTTCACAATCAATGAGTAAGAAAGAAGAACGGGAAGCAGATCAAGAATAATTACGACTTAATCAGACACTATGGGTCGAAGTCAATTCGGGGTGACTTGGGGAAAGCCAAATACGCTTTGAGGATAGATAGGAGACATCAAATTTCTGAGTTGTTGCCCACTTAAATTTTGAGGCATAATTGAACCTAACTCGTATCACAGAAACGATGAAAACCATCTTAAGTATATTACCTGCTTACAACCTGTCTCTATATGTCATAATACAGCTAAACACGGATCTATGTGACAGTCACGAAATTAGTATGATTCCTGTTCGGATCTTTTCTAAAACGTGGTAGTCCCTAACTAGACTGAAATTTGATCCCTTATACTTTAAACTTTTAAAGTTTTTGTACTTAGATAGTTTTATGATTTTTTAACTGGTTACTTAGAATTGATCATGTTATTTATTTCTTAAAGGAAAGTTTATAACTTAATTGATAACTGTTAACATTTTAAGGGTTAAATTTTGAAATTTTAGGCGACGTTATTGAACAGGCGAAGTTGTGGATAACTTCGCCTAGGCGAAGTTATCTGTAACTTCGCCTGTACAACAGATCCCCTATATAAGGGATACTTAACGTCGAATCTGGTCCTTATTTTCAATCAGCGAACTTATCGTTTATTCCTAGTTATCCGGCGAACTTACTTATTCCTAGTTATCCGGCGAACTTACTTATTCCATATCCTTGTTCTTTTTTTCCCAGATTCCACTCAGATTCAAAGGTTCGAGATGTCGTTTAATCATATATTACAAGTTCTTTCATGCTAATCAAGGGTCGTTTCGACCCGGTTATTAACCTCGGATCGTCGGACATTCAACCGATTTTCAAAACTTGTTGTTACTTGTTAATAAACATACTGATCTTCAACATGTCCTTAAAACTTGTGTTTAAGAGTACTTAATCGTCTAAACTAGCCGAATCATCAACTGCACGTTGTTCCATAATCCTTACTGTCGCCGATTCAGATTCAAGCGAAGTTAGGGTTTAGGCGAAGTTAGCCGTAACTTCGCCTGAAGCTTAAGTTCGCCTGAGGCGAAGTTATCCGTAACTTCGCCTGAAGCTTAAGTTCGCCTGAGGCGAAGTTATCCGTAACTTCGCCTGAAACTTAAATTCGCCTGAGGCGATGTTGTGATGAGGCGAAGTTAACATTAACTTCGCCTAAGATCTTTTTTACTTAATATTAATTAGACGAACTTAAAGCTGAAGCAAAGTTGTTCCCAACTTCGCCTCAACTTTAACTTCGCCTATACAGAGTTTATCACAACTTCGCTCATGGTAACCAGCGAACTTGTGTTATTCATTAACGTTTATCTAACTTGGTTAGTTTGTTGCAGATATGGCTGCGGTAGCTGGTGCTGGAGGTGCAGGAGGAGACGATGGTGATAACCAACGTCAATTCTTCCCGGGTCACAATATGTACATTACACTTGACCCGGAAGCGAGCGGCGTTGAGGATTACCGCGAGATTATTACTTTCCTCATACGCTCGAGGATTTTTCATGCTATCACAAACACTCTGCCGATATCTCTACCAAATATCGAAGACTTCTGGCAGACGGTCGAATACGACTGTCGTGTTGAGCCCCCGGTCATGAGAGCGACTGTGAACAATCAACAAGTTCAGTTCAATTCTGAACAGATTCGGGTGGCATTACGATTTGGAGAAGAGACGAGGGACGACCCAACTGAGTTCGTAGCTCCGTTTCGTGATGGAGCGTTTCTCCGAATGGGCTACTCTGGTCCATTAGGTGATACCCAGAGGAGGAAGGGTTTCCTTCTAGATCAGTGGCGCTTCCTCATGCACATTATGATAGTTTGCATGTCTGGGAGGAAGGCGGGCACTGACGGTATGGGTGCGACCATGCAGTCTGCAATGACTGCACTGACTTACAATAAACGCTTCAGTTTCAGTCAGATGGTCTTTTACGAGATTGACAGGCAAAGAAGGGCGATGTCTCGGGAGCGGTTCATTATGTACCCACGTTTTATCCAGATGATATTGAACCATGTGGCTCCGAATCTACCTCAGAGACGCCCGATCAGATACGTAGAATCTGTGAGCAAACGTATCTTTGCTCAATGCCGCACTTCAAGTGCGAGGAGCAACCCTGAACGTCGTCCAAGGCATACTCCACTGTTTGGGTTTTTAATTAACCCAGAGTATGTTCCTGCTGGTGGGGACGAGTTCAGAGATCCTCACCCGCGACAGGCAAGAGCAACTCAAGCTCCACCTGCTGTGCCTGTTGTGTCGGCTGCAGAGTATATAGATCTTGACGCTGTCTTTGGAGGTCAAGGTTATTTTGATATGGATCAAGTTGAAGAGGTGCAGGTCTCTGCTGCACAGGGTTCGGGTGTAAGTGTTACTAGAGCAGCAACTTCGATAGCTGACTCAGATTTGGATGAGATCATGGATGAGGGGAGACGGTTGATGGTGTCTCGAGAGAGAACGTTTGGGAAAAGAAAGAGAACGGAGGATGATGAAGAGTCAGAAGAGGAAGAAGATATACATAAGCTGATAAGAAGATCAAGACGGGAAAGGACAGGTGCTGGCATGGGAGCTGAGAGACTTCAAGGACGGTACGTTTCGTTCCGGCCGCACTGTCTGGTATGTCTATCGTTCCTTCTTCTGTACAGGTTACAAGTACAAGCGCTGCGGATGTTCCCGTGGTGGCTACATCATCTGCTGGCACTCCATCCATCACTGCTATCCAGACGTCGACTCCGGAGATCGTGTCTCTACCACCTCCAACGCTTACTCAGTCGGTGGTAGCTGCACGATTTGTAGAGTCAACGGTCGTTACTACTGCAGGGTTATCAGGTATGGTACCACCTGCGGTTACGCCTGCTTCTGGTGTCTCGCCTACGCCTACTTCAGACTCAGAGAGAATAGCTTCACTAGAGCGGATCGTGGCAGAGCAATCTAAGACTATTCAAAGCCTAGTGGAAGCAAATCAACTACAGACATCCCTCCTGGTTGAGCATGGGAAAGTTATAGATGCCTTGAAGGAGTTCTTGGCATCTCAGGGGGAGATGAGCTGTAAGGGCGACGAGCTCAGGACTAAAAGAAGAAATGACCGAGACGATGATCCCAATGCATCGAAAGATGCAGGTGGTGAGCTACCAAGAACTTCTCAAGCTCTTGGTACTTCCACAGCTGAGGGGGAGTCTACCGACGCGGCTGGTGGTGATGATGTGGTGTTAGTTGAGGATGACGTGATTGATGCGCTGAAAGAACTTAACGATGACATGTTCAGCGATGATGTGTTGTTTGATGAAGATGTGCTGCCGAGTGATGTGATTGAGAAGATCGGTGAGCAGATTGTGATTGAAGATGGGATAGAAGAGGGGGAGATAGTAGAAGAAGACGTTGAACACGAGATCCCTGATGTTGAGAAAGCCGACATGGGTACTGAGATGGATGAGACTGAGTGGGAGGAGCAGCCTAGGTGGAAGGAAGGCTGTGCTCATTGGTTTATTAAGACCAAGAAGCCTGCTGTTCCAGCCATGTTCAAGAAGAGTTATAACATCAAAGGCTATGCTGAGTCGAAGAAGGGAATTATCTGTTGGATATATGATGAACAGATGAAGTTGTTTGTGGTGAAGCGTTATGATGGTATTCAATACTTCAAAAGAATGTTGAGATCTCTCAATACGTTGCCGGAATGTGAGGTGAAAGATTTGGCCAGGTTGGGCCTGATAAATAGAAGTGACGACAACATGGCAAGAGTGATTGGGAAGATCGTGTGGAAAGAAAGCATAAAAGAAAAGAAATTTGAATTATTAAAGCCACAGAAGGGAAAGCTCGTGGAGGATACAGAAAGGGGAATGAGAGCAGATGGCAAGCCATGGATGGTGATGAAGTACAAACCGATCCGATGCATCAAGGAGGTTCCAATGAAGACTATGCCTCAAGATGTGTTGAAGAATCTAAAATGGTGGTACGTTGATTGCCAGACTGCTGAAGCCGTGATGGAAGACGAAGACGAACAAGAAGTGCTGAGGGTGTATGATCCGATGCATCTTGTTAACTTATCGAAAGCTGATCTGCAAGTGTTGAATGAAAAGAAGATATTCTATATTCCTGCTTGGAAGGATGAAGCAAGGAAATATCAGCGAGAAATCACGGTATGTGTTAGAGAAGAAGTGCACGCGTGAAGATACAGGATTACGAGACAAGAGCTGAAAGATCAAGATATGAAGCTACTGCCAATGGGGAGTCTGTTGATGCATAAATGTCAGTAGTTCATATGTCTAATGTCTGTAATCGAGTCTGTAATATTGTTTGTGTATTTGTTTGTTAAAGCGAAGTTGTTGACAAGTTCGCTTAGGCGAACTTGTTAACCAAGCGAAGTTGTTGACAAGTTCGCCTAGGCGAACTTGTTGAACAAGCGAAGTTATGGACAACTTCGCCTGAGGCGAAGTTGTCGTGTATTTATATAGGTTACGGGTTACTGTTTACGTGTTGGTTTTAGAGTTCGAGTTACGGGTAATTCAGTGAGTCAAGTGACGTGAGGTCGAGAGTCTGTAAGTAACACGGTTTGAGTTATTAATATAACGTGTGTTTGTTCGTATCGTATTCGTGTGTTCGTGTGATTGTGTTCTACGTCCGTAACGATCTACACAGGGATTCCGCACCTGTGTATATCGGGATATCTCGTGTGATCCGTCCAGGGAACCTACAGTTATCGCTAAACAAGTTAGCAACACCTAGCTATAAGGGGATGCCAAATAGTCTAGGATTTTATAGTTATCGTTAATTGCATTACGTTAACGACACCTTGCCATGAGAGGTTGCCAAATGGTCTAGGATTTATAGTTTCACCATCTAAAAGCGATAAACACATAAGCAAGTAAGCATAGAACACCAAATCGAGCAATTATTCAAGTAAAGTATACAATCATGTTTGTGGGTTTAAGATTCAAATAAATAAAGCATTTAGTTTAATAAGTATGAAATGTCACCCCAAAACGAAAGATGGAAAAGGGGGTATGAAAGTACTCACCTCGACTGATGAACCGAGAAATAAATAGATAAATAAATGAAGCTCGAACGATAAACGAACATATCCGACTTGAAACGACAAACACCATAGCTAAAATAAATAATGTAATATATATTAATGAACTTGAAACCATAATGAAACTATATTGGAAACATTGGACGAGAAGGTTCGGTTGTAAATCGAATTATCGGTTAATTTGTTAATGGTTAGGGACTCGTACTTAAATGACAATTAAAATAAATTAATATTATTTTATTGGGTTTTTAAATAACTAACCAATATTAAATATAAGCAAGACGGTGTTAAATCAAGAGTTCGGTTTTTATGAAAATGAATTTATAATGAAGCTTATAATAATATTATTTATGATGATGATAATAATGACAATGATAATTTTAAAAGAAATGTTTCATATATATATATGTAAGATATGACGTAAAACATAATAACCGTAATTATTATTAATAATACTAATAATAATAGTTAAAGAATAAAGATCTTAGTATTAATTAAGATGTTGTTGATAGAAATAATAATAATAATAATAATAATAATAATAATAAATAATAATAATAATATTGATAGTAAATAATGATATTATACTCGATGTCAGTTTGATTTCTAAACGAATTCATAATATAACTATAATGATATTATTGCTAATAATTGATGATAATAATATGAAGATAATAACAATATGAAGATAATAATAATATGTCTTTAATTATATTAATAACAACTTTAATATTTATAATAATAATGATAATAATAATAGTTTTGTTAAAAGATAATAGTAATAATAATAATATTAATAATCTTGTTAATAATAATAATGATAATACTAATAATTATCTTGTTAATAATAATGATAATAATAATAATAATAATAATAATAATCTAGTTAATAATAATAATAATAATCTTTACGTATTTATGTTAATACTTATAGTAATAATAAATTTATTAAGTATAACAAGAAACAATACCAAAAACCGATCTAGGATAACCCGAATCCGAGAACTCTAATTTAATAAACGTACCAACCAAACCGAACCAAAATAATTAAACCCAAGAACTTATTATATCATTTCCCAGGTGTTTATCTTTTACCCAATTCATACCAACAACGCAAACCCGATTCGTTTCAAAGTATATAACTAAATATATAAACCGGTTATTAACGAACTTAAATCCGATAATCGATATATGAAGTTTAGTAACACCAACACCCAAATTATATACCTTTTTCGTGTTCACGAGTCGTGGCTCGATACCGGGAATGAACCGAGCAGGAGAGAGTGAGCCGAATAGAGAGACAGACTGAGAGAGAGAGAGGCCGAGAGAGAAAGATAGGCAGAGAGAGAGAGCTGCGGGACTGAGTAGGCGGCGGCCGTTTTCCGGCCGCCGGAAAACGAAACCGAAGGGGAAAGGGGGAGGAGGGGGCTGCCGGAAACGCGATTGAGGGTAGGAGGGGTGGTTTTGGATGGCTGTTGTGGAGGTGGTGGCCGGAAATACGCGAGGAGGCTATGGGTCGCCGGAAGACGAAACCGGAGAGGGAAAAAGGAGGTTTTGTTGGGTGTGAGGGTTTACCGGAGGTGGGTGGTGGTTGGCCGGAGGTGGTGTTGGTGCTCGCCGGAGGTCCGAGGTCACCGGAAAACGGCAAGTATGGAGGGAGGCGGCTGTGATGTGCGTGTGTGTTAATAATAGGTTTAGGGTTTTAGTTTAGGTGTATATATATGTAATGCATATTTTCAAAACAAGCCCTCCAAATTTCAGTCGATGTTTAATGTGAGTTTAAAGTTTCCAAGGCTTATAACCACTTTGCAAAACTCAGTTTGAACCCTTTATATTTTTTTCTTAACGACACTATAATATGGCCAATATCGATTTATTTAAGGTCGAGGTCTAAAATGATATTATATAATAATTAAATAAGGTTTTAAAAATGTTGTGTCGGTTTTACAAAGTAAAAGTTTACAACACGAAAACAAATCGAGGCTCGAATTTGACGAATGTCACAGTATCACCAACTTTTTGAAAATTTCGTCCCGAAATTAAAATAAACTTAAAGAAAAAAGTAACCATTAACGAATATTGTCCTTCGTAAGATAGTTGCATGAACGAATTTTAAGCAAGGAATAACGTCAAATTCTAGCATGACTCGAAAAACGTTACAAATGAGAAACATGATAAAGACACTTATATATAGGATGTATCAGCGGCGTATCCACCATGCCCTTATTATGTTTTCATATTTTTATCGTTTTTCTGACATCATCATCCTCGGGTCTGAGTTATCGCACACAACCGTACTTACCATAGCTTCCATACGAGGATTTTGATAATTAAGTGTGCACCCAAAATTATTTAGATCGTCGTATGGTCCACATGGTTCGTCCATTGTGTGGTTTAAGAGGCATATTTATTTTGAAATATTTAAATAATAAATGGGTAAATAAATTTGTTGTATTTTACCAATATTGACAAAGCAGTACTAGCGGCTGAGAATTTCGGGATAGAATTTTCCAATAAGTAGGAAAATGGGATACATAAATGAAACAAATTACAGTCTTAGAATATAAACCAAGGAGAAAATAACAATTCGGCTTATATTAAGGACGATCGAATAATATAAAATTATAGGGTAAACAATATGAAATAAGATTCGAAGTCAAAAGTCATCAAGATAGTTACCAATAAATCGAGGTACTAAATAAAATTGATAAGATGAAACCCGATAAATAGAAATGAAAAGTCCAATAAATGATCTCATAAAGTTGGAATAAACGATTATACCACTTGCAATAACGTCGTACGATGAGTTTCACACGTGAATAAACCTGAGGTTATGAGTAATTAGGATTACGATTGCATGAAAACACGAGAATGAGGTGAGTTTCTTTAGGGTGAGGCATATGTGCATCAATATAAATAAAATAGTATTTAGTTAACAACCAACAATCGATGAAATGTGATAAAACGTAAATACGGCCACTATTGTGAAACCATTTATATAATCATCATTATAATAACGGTTCCTAATAGCACCAAAAGTTGTAGACAGCCACGCATAGGCCGTTAATAGATTGGATAAAATGATGTAGAATAATGTATAGAATTGTGTTTCCATAAATGCTCAAATAAGAATAACATAGTCATGGAAATATCGTTCAAAAGATAAACAAAATTTGTAGCGAAATTGAGGCTATGAAACTATTACACAAATTGTTATTGAATAGTTTGAATTTGGTCATGAAAAATCAAAACATCAAAAATGAAATCTAATGTGCATAAAGTTACTATCGAAACATCTCATCAATGGAAAAGAAAGTCGCAATAACAGTGAGACTCGAATAAATGACGAAATATGTAAATCGCGTTTTATATGGTCATTGAAAATATAAAAAAATAACATCGACAATGAAATCTCAAGTAAAGTCGTTTTATTGTTTCCAAGAAATGTACATAATAACAAAGCATCGCGGTAATGCGTTGCTAGGGAAAACATTTAACTCATTATTGAATGCAAATCTTGTAATCCAAATTGTTAAAGGAGTTTGTATATATAAAGTTATTGTGATGAGAATAAATTATATAAAGTGATGATGCTTGCGATAATAAGAAGTAATAGTTTGCGTAAATTGTTACTGAGCAAAAATTTGTGTTACAATATAAAATATTTATAAGCGCGTCCCAAAAAATTTGCAAAGCCATGGTCATTGAGTTTATGCAATATGGTGAAAGTTGTAATTTATTACTGAATAAATCCCGCATTCATCATTCAAAAGGAGACCTCGAATTTATAAAGTTATTAAGAGGTTTATCACCTTAGGTGACAATATTTAAAATCTTGAAATCATACATATAATCGTTAATTAACCTTTGAAAACAACTTCTCATAATAGAATTTTGTTAGGCTTGAGTCTTATTTTTATTAATCTCCTATTATAATCTTTTTAAAAAATCAATATTAAACATACGCTATGATTTACCTGATATCATTTATTAATATGGTATTAATGATTTTTGAGTGTTCCGGTGACAACATCTTAAAAACAAACAAAACGGTTTTGTAGATAGAAAAACTACATAAATGAAGTTGTCAGTATTTTGTTAATAGTTTTTTGAAATTATTAATTTTATAAAGAAGTTAATGGAATTGAGGTTTTGGTCTTATGGTGGATGACACACGAAGGTCCAGCTAAAGAATTCTATGGAGTTTGTTAAAAAAAAGTAAAAATTAAGACATGTTAAACTTGCAATAAGTTAACTCTTGGGGGTGTAACCTTACCTGCATTGGTCTAGCTAAGAACCAAATAAGAGGCCAACAAAACGATAAATAACATATTCGTTAACCACTCTAGTTGAACTAATAATATTTGCAAAGGACAAAGCGTCAACACCATCGCCATATAGTTGTAAGTTGCAAGTCTGGACCATGTGGGGACACCACCCACTACATCTCTCTTGCCGCTATCAACACATGCAGTACAAATGTCTCACTAGATATATGAGACATGTAATAAGTTGGACGGATCGATAATAAATGTCAATTTACTAACATTATTCATTCTTGTTTTCTAATAAAAATTTCCATCTTAATCATCTACTAACTTTAACACAATTACTAACTTGACAAAACACACCTATATATACTTGCAAGTTTATCTTTGAATTAGTGCTAATGGTAGTTGCATTGTGTGTGACAAGGGGTATCCATTGAATTGCATTCTTACCGCAACTACTATAGCATAGAATTAACATGATTCTCTCTCTCACCTTTGACTCTCACTGAGTCACTTCCATCAATTTTGTCTTTAAAACACCGAATTCCACCTCCAATATAAACTACATTTGATGTTACCAATTAGACGAGTGTTAATACACTGATAAGTTTCCCCTAAGGTTGAGCAGAAAACCAAATTAACAACCATTCTACTTTGGTGGAGTGGCCAGGCTTATGAAGGATAAGAACCTAACCTCCTTGAGGTCTCAGGTTCGAATCTGGAGGCCGTCCCGAGTTTTCTATTACAGTGTATTTACTCTAGAAGGCTTGCTCTTGTGGAGGGTACAACATCTGTCAAGTGGCAGGTGGCTGGAAATTTTCTCGGGGGAACGCCTAGCCAAACTCGGATGCCAAGCGTGGGCCCGGTTAAGACAACATAGTCTTGGCCCGAGTGGGGCAGTTGGGGCTTCCGACTAGGGAGCTGCGGTCAACTTAACTGTGAAATTCGTTGTTCAAAAAAAAAAAGAAAACCAAATTAACCTAACCGAAATCGAGTTAACCGAAAAAAACCAAACCGAAACATAAACCGACGGTTAATTTTTGTTTTTTTTGAAAAAACGAATTTTCGGTTTTGATTCGGTTATCTAATTTTTTAAAGGCCGAAAACAACCAAACCGAACCAATTGATAGTGATAAAGATTATCAAGATAATGAGTAATGGACTAAACTCTGAAGATAAATAAGATGATGAATGAAGATTGAGACTAAACTTATAATGCTTTTGAATTAAGAATTTTGTTGAATTTTAAATTCTATTTAACAACTTTGTGTTTGTATAGTTCCACGTAACACGTGACTGTTTTTGTTTTTTGAATTTAATATATAAGTGGTAATATAATACGATCTCATACAAGCTTAAAAAATGCATTTTCATTTTTAAATTTCTTTTTTTTCAATGTCTACACATAATTGAAAAACAAAAACCGAAATAACCTAATAGAAACCGAAAATATCCGAACCGAAATCGAAAAACCGGAAAACTGAAACCGAACGATTTGTATATTCAAATAACCGATTACTTCAGTTTCGATTTGGGTTTCATCTAATAACCAAACCGAACTGTGCTCAACCCTAGTTTCCCCTAACAAACTTTCCTATCAGAAATACACCACACTTTCCTCATGGGGATATCGTAGTGGTAATGGTGTATTCTTCGAATATAACGGTGAGTTCGAATCCTTATCATGCAACTTTGATGAGGTTAGAAGTAATTAATAGAAGTAGAATACGCACCCCTAGATAAAATGAAAATGAAGCTTTGTAATGTATCTTTAATTACTGAAAATATCACATTGATGTAGTTGATATAAATAGCCATTATGCATGCATCCAATTAAAATGAACTCAAAATACCTTTTGACTTTTCGGTGGTGGGTATGAGGGGATACTCGTTTGTCTTATTCCCTTCAATAATACTATTTGATATTTCCTTTCTATTTCATTATCCACTAAATTATTAAAAGCTTTTTTAAACATAAGTCTAGAAGTAATATGGGTAAGTAATTATCTACTTATCTTATAGTAAAAACTTAGGAGCTTGTATATTATAATAATATAAATACAAACAACTTTCTTCACATTCTTATCAATTTTACTTGTATCTAGGTTGTAAACTAACCAAGTATTCAGCAAACACTTTATGAACCGTTCGATAAGAAGGATTTATGAAGCTTCCGTGAACAAGTTTAATGTTAAACGAACTAACATGAACAAGACTTTGTTTACAGCATTTCTATCTATTGGAATTTTTACGCGTATACATATTGAACTAAAATGACATTAATCGATTTAGTTTTAAAAATCCTTGTCCTGATTAAAACAACTAAGCACGTTGTTTGTATATTCTTATACAAGCATGCCATATATGTTTAGAGATTATAATGTCATGTTTTGTTGTTACTTTCATCTTTTTTGTTTTGTAGCTTCCATCCAACCAATTTTATGTATGTCCAAATATTCAATGATTCAAAACATGAATTCTTCCAAACGAAACATAAAAATAAATAAATAAATAAAATGAGTGGATACAGTAGGGATACAAAGACAGAGAAAAAAAACGTGTCACATCTCAAAAACACATCATACCTTGATATGACTCGTGACATAACTCCATCCCCTTATGTCTCCTCTGTAATTTGTAGCCAACCCTTCATTTTGAATATACGCGTGCCCGTGTTTCACTCGCTTATGTAAGAATAAATATATTTTATATATTTATTTATATAATAATAGATCAAAATAATTAATTATACCTTATTATATATTAGCTTAATAATTGTTGATGGGCCATATTACTCTTAATAGCTAATAAAGGGTTTCCCATTGGGTGTATATATAGAGAGAATAAATTAACATCATAACCTAATCTCACACACATAAGTATATCATGTGTCTCCTCTCTCTTCTAAACCGGGTTCCTCTCAAAAAACCCTAACCATCCTTAACTATACATCCTAAAGGGAACTCGATCAAGATGACAAGCATGTCGACTACATCATACCCTGCTGTGATTACTACTCTCCAAGCTGTAACAGGTTCATAGGTTTATTTTTATTCATGTTTTTATTACTTACATGAAGAACTGATCAACATGTGGCATCAGAGTGATGTTGATTAATCAGTTCTTCATGTTTTTCCTAAATCTGGAATTGAATCAGAAGACATGGACTAAAACTTGATAAACCCTAATTTTTTCGGTTTCTTTTTCATGTTCTATTACGAAAACAATATATGAAACTGTTTACAATCGCTAAAATTCATATTTAGTAAACTCTAATATTTTCGAAATCTGTTAATTTCATGTTTAAAGATTTCGATTCCAAGTTTTTTCTATGTTTAATTGTTAAAATTTTCGATGATGTTCTTCGTGTTCATCATTATTATCGAAAATTATACATATGTTGGTTCAAAATCTAGATTAAAATTTGTTAATGATTATTTAGGGAAATATTTTTTTTCAAATCTTGGATAACTTAGAAATTTTAATATTTTCTTAAAAGATTTGAATTCCCTTAAAATAGGAAACAAATATAATTGTTAATCATTAAAAAGATTTGAACCAAATCTTATCATTATTAATTTAGTTAATAAAGATCATGGGTTAAGGACTCAAACCAGTTACGGGTTCACGGGCTATTTAAAAATCATGTATTATGGGCTTAAAATAACTTATGTGTTCTAAGAGTTTATGAGTTTCTAAAATGGTTTGGGATCATAACCCATAAACCCGAAAACTCACTAATACCAGAATCAACATTTTCCATAAAATCATGTAAACACTCAAATACTGAAAAACCCACTAAAAGCAGAAAACTGGCAATTCTCGGGAACCCAAAATTTCCGATAACTAATTCCGCAAAATAAGGTCCTACGGGAAACTTAAAAATCCTTACTCTAAACACTTCCGCTATTAACTAATTAAATGTTTTGTAAACCTTAAATATTATAAAATTTTACAAAACATAAAGGCTTAATTTAAATAAACTTTTGATGTAACACTTCTGTCCAAAGGTGATGAGTTACATTTACCCTATCATTCAAGTATAACTGAAAAGCTTTTGTTAGTTTTGCCTAACATGATACAAATGTCTCACTTCTGCTCATAGGTGATTTGTTACATTTTTATTTAGCAAAACTAGCCCGTGCATAATTAAAATAATTGTCTCACTTCTGCCCAAAGGTGATGTGTTACAATTGTTTTGCACATATACTTAAATAAATTTTAATTCTGCCCAAAGGTGATTTATTTTTTGTTTAAGTAGAACTATTAATTATAGTATATTAGTTTGATGTTAATAATAGACATATCACATCTTCAATAAAATATAGTGATCCTAATATTAATGATCCTTCATTAATCTAATGATCATAAACTTTAATCTATATTATTTTAATATCCCATATTATTACTCACTATATTTTCTTCCATAAATAACGATCTCATCCAAATCATCCACTCTAATCTTAAAATACAATTGAATTTTGTCTCATAAAGAGTTTTAATAACATTTAGCTCTTCTCAATTTTAATTATTCATTAAGACATGATATGGCTATCCTACTGCTCTTTCTAATAACAATCATTATATTAAAAACTTGAGCATAACAAATGAGATTCGTCAATCATAATGTCTCTTATAATAATGATAATCAATAATTTATTTAAATAAATGTTATCACTATAGTTATTCTTGATTTAGTTTTTCCTAAGACTAATCAAAATAACTCATAATAACTCATAAGATGCATGCAATCTTTCTTGAAAATTCAAACTAAAAGGTTAAATGGCATTACCGAATATATCATAATGTAAAATACCATGACCCATAAAATTAAGGGCTTACACATGGAAATAAATACATTTTTTTAGTACATTACATACTAAAATTTTAAGCAGTACAATTTGGTGTCTTACGAATCAACTATAACATTTAGAAGTACCAAAAGAAAATGAGTGTGTTGATCAGCAACATATGTACACGAAAAGAAATGTCTGATGCTAGAAATAAGATGTTATTCAACTCACTACCACTAAAACCTAAAAGAGGATTAATTCTAAGGTTCATAGACAAAATACAAGTATTACTTCCAGCTTTAGGTTTCTTAAGGAGAAGTCTCATTGCAAAAATATGTCATTAGATTAGGCATAGACATTACAAGACTATCCATAATTCAAAAGAACAACTAGCTAAAATTGATAGTTGTATAATAATGATATATAAGTCTGCTAATCCTAATATTTCCATTAACACATGATTTGTGGAGTCTAGTTCTATATGTTTACCCGAAATCAACAAATAACTAACATGAGCAACATATGTACACGAAAAGAAATGTCTGATGCTAGAAATAAGATGTTATTCAACTCACTACCACTAAAACCTAAAAGAGGATTAATTCTAAGGTTCATAGACAAAATACAAGTATTACTTCCAGCTTTAGGTTTCTTAAGGAGAAGTCTCATTGCAAAAATATGTCATTAGATTAGGCATAGACATTACAAGACTATCCATAATTCAAAAGAACAACTAGCTAAAATTGATAGTTGTATAATAATGATATATAAGTCTGCTAATCCTAATATTCCCATTAACACATGATTTGTGGAGTCTAGTTCTATATGTTTACCCGAAATTAACAAATAACTAACATGAGTGTTAGTGACAAATTTAAATGTTAAGGTTATTAGAACCATGATAAACTGTCTTTTAATTACACTTTATGATACCTTAAATATTTGAAGATTAATCAGAATTTTGTATCAATACTTAAGTTACATTATGACAGTTATAAGGTTTGCATAGCCAACATAAAGTCACTCTTACCTTAAACTCTTATATTATTTGTTATCAATATCTGGATTGAAACATTTATAAAATAGAACTAGATGATAATGTATACTTTCACAACTTTTGTTATAATGCAAATAAAAATTTAACGAAAGACAAATGAGACCTATAATATTCAACTATTAAAACCAAATTTCATGCGAAATCATGACATGGTTGATGATGGTGACTTTTCATATAATCTCATTCTTAGTGATTTTAAATCATGTGTTAAATGCCCTAAACATTGCTTGGCTTAAGGAATAAGTATGGGTCCACCATAAGTTATATTTCACTGACATTCGTGAAACTTATTCAAACGGAATATTCAGACATAATTCTTTTATCATTTTAAATGCTATTTACTTGTATCTAATCAGTATTGTATGGTCCGCGGTCTTAAAGAGATCCGTTCATATATACTTAATACGATTTCTTCTAAATATGTCCTTTAAGTTTATTATGACATCTGGACGTTAATGGAATCAAATCAAGTCTAACATATATATGACAGATTCCCACGTCATGTACATCATTGAAACTTCTCTTGTATTTTTCCTAGAGATATTAAAGATCAGTGGAAGCCTTAAGTGTCTCAATCATAACCTACAAGATTTGCAAGAGGTAGGGGAGTGGAAACTTGATATTATCTCAAATACACCTCTTGGACAAGACACTGCTCCATCATAACACTATTCCATCAAAACTTATCTCTTTAGAATTTACTACTACTCTTACAAAACTTTCATTGTTGCTTAAACGTGGACAAATTCAGATTTCTTACTAAATTAATCCTCACCAAGAGAAACTGCAACAACTTATATTATTAACTTGTTTCTTTGTTAGAATCCATTGGTCTTTAAATACTGACCCTAAGTATACTAATTTCCTAAAGATTTCTAAGGTCAGTGGGAGCAGTAAAAGTCTTTATAATGACTTGTTAGAAGTACAAGAGGCGGAGGGAAGAGAGATATTAAATTTTACTCCAATTACACCTCTTGTATACCATACTGCGCCAAATCTTACACGCTTAGAATCCTGAAAATGATAGCAACCTAACTAAGAGCTAATCCATAAAACTGAGACTTTTAAAATTACCCAATAATCAACTTAGGAGGCCATCTAGGTTTTAAAACCTACTAAATTTGATGCTTATGTAACCTCCCTAACTAAAGTTGAATTGGATGTTGGAAAGTTTAATGATCATACCCCTTATAATTAAACCATTATCATCAATCATAATTGACTCCATAAGTCGCTAACGTTTTGAGATTTGGTTAATCACCTAAAGTTGTTTATAACTAAACTCAATCCTAACACAAACGTTAAGACACTAAGAAGCATAATTGATTATTAAATGTTAGATTCAAAAGGGAATAAATCATCAAAAAATCTTATAACCTATATTATAAAACATTTCTTTGAGGATCATCACTGTTCAAGTAGCTTATAATAGTTAAAGAACTACGTTAGAAGAACATTAAAACAATTTTCCCTAATAACTGACTTACATATCTACATGCTCATAAAACAACCTAAATGTTATAAACTGAAGGTTAATGAACATTTAGTCTATAAATTCCATATATAGGTTAATGCAAACATCAAAATTTGATGAAATATTTATACAATTATTTTTATCAAAATCCAAGTGGATTAATGTACCTACCTCAAGATGAGTGGGAGCAACTAAAAACAAACTTGTCCTTATATAGATGACATTCTTCTAACAAGTATATGTTACATAAGTCAAAGCATTGTTCAAACACTTTGATATGAAATATCTTAAAGATATCCCTTACATAATAGATATCATAACATTCTGAGATAGACCCAAAGGGACATTAGTTTTGTTCTATGAGTTTTATCTTAAATGGGTCCTTACACATGTAACAAACAATATTGCTCTATTTAGAGGATAATAGAATCATTGAGATTATTACCTTATCCTTCATTAAGTAGAAACCTTACGTAGGTTCAAGTCTATACTCGTTCAGATATTACTCAAAATTGTATCACACTAGATATGCCTAGATTAATGTGAAACATCTAAAAGAGTATTAAAATATCTTTAAAAGAAACAAAAGACTATAATTTAAAAGAAGAAATGAGAATTCAAACCGGTATATTACTCTAAACTTTGTCATATTCAGATAAAAGAAAAATGTAATTTTCGGGATATATTCTTATGTCAGTAGATAAATCTATCTCGTGGAGGAGTCATAATGAACTGATAACAACCTAAGTCATAACAACATAATATGTTGATTAATTACAACGTTGTTGTCAATAAATGTTGTTGAATATTTATTAGTGGACTCATAAGTTTTATTAAACTCCAAATAACTTATATATTGAAGACTAATTGTGATAACGTCAGCTACCATGTTTTCTCAAACAGTAACAATTTGATAGGTGCTGCATTAAATTTTGATATGAAATTAATTATTCATTTATGAACGAATTGAGGAATCTAAATTTTCATATCAAATACATTCATGATATGCTTAAGGATCCTATAACTAAAGATCTATTACCCATAAGCATTATAAAAGCGCTTATAATCATGAGGGTTTATTAATGACCACGTACAACTGCATATCGTACTATGAATGATTAACTATTAAATTTCCTCATCAGTTTTGATTTTGTACGTCTCTTAATATGTTCTTCATGCATAATGACATATAGACGAATTAATATACAAATCAAACGTTCTGAAGGGCTTACATGAAAATTTTGATCATAACTACTTAGGTTTTAAATAAGGACTGCAGTATGATTAATGGGGGTCTTGAGCTGATGTTCAATTCAATGACTGTATTTCTCTGCTTCAGTTTGAGTTTAAAACTAAAATGAGTGTTAATCCGGATCAGGCTTATCTAATACTCATAATAAATTATTACTCGGCCAAGTGGTAGAATGTAAGAATAAATATATTTTATATATTTATTTATATGGCCATCATTATCATTTATATAATAATAGATCAAAATAATTAATTATACTTATTATATATTAGCTTGGTAATTGTTGATGGGACATATTACTCTTAATAGCTAATAAAGGGTTTCCCCTTGGGTGTATATATAGAGAGAATAAATTAACATCATAACCTAATCTCACACATATAAGTAAATCATGTGTCTCCTCTCTCTTCTAAATCGGGTTCCTCTCAAGAACCCTAACCATCCTTTTTTATACATCCTAAAGGGGAACTCGATCAAGATGACAAGCATGTCGACTACATCATACCCTGCTATGATTACTACTCTCCATGTTGTAACAAGTTCATATGTTTATTTTTATTCATGTTTTTATTACTTACATGAAGAACTGATCAACAGCTTAGTCATTCAATAAACAACTTGCAATATTATGAAGATTCCTTGGCACTATGGTGTAGGGCCTGCTAGTTATGTGATTCTAGCGAACCGAGTTTTGTTGGCTCAAGGTTCGACTGTTTCTATAGTTTAGATTTGCTAGTATTTAGTCTTTCGATGTGTATTTAGAATATTCATGTCTTTGTATCATTGGCACGTAGCGGTTACTTTGAGCTTAAACAAGTGATGGCAGTTTAAGTCCTATCATGAACAATGGTATAAGTTTAGTGCGTTATAGGTTGGGTTCATAAGATTGGATTTATTTTAGAATTTGGCTTGGGTTTTGTAATATGTATACACGTCTCTAGCTTGTAAAGCGTAAAACAATTGATTATACATTTTCGATTCTTTGATAAACTTGTAAACAAAATGCGTTGATAGAACAATTTCAAACTTGAGACACTAGAGATTGGACTGGTGTATCTGTCACTTCGGTTAAACCCAGTACCATTTTCTGAAACAGTCTATACTCTATACCTTTGTCATAACGCATTATGACCCAAACCAATACAATATTTTGTTAAAATGATTCATTATAACCTGTTACACCACTCGACCCGCCAAGTCGCTTAACTATACCCATCACAAATCTTAATAACACCTTATTGCTAAAATGCCTTACAATTAATCATATGAAACATGGGTGGTTGGATAAATGTTTTGAGCTAGCCCCACGAATAATTCGTGAAGAATGGTACATTTAATGTTGCACAATAATTGTCAAAAAGACCAATTAATTATGTGGGCTCGAGAAGGGGCCCAAAGTGATAAATGTAATAAAGGCCCAGCGAATTACGAGAACAATGCATACAATACAAAGTAATTGGGCCGCTGTATTTAAGTTCTATGATAGTAATAAGTTTGCTTTGCTGGTAAAAATATTTCTTTAATTAAATTAAATTAAATAGTATGAAGCCAGCAAAGCTCTTACTTTTGTCGGCGCCGTCCCTTAAACAGTTATCATGTGAATAAAATAAAACAAAACAAAACAAAACAATATGATATATGCTAATATGCCTAAGATGTTTCAAACCGATCCAATCCGCCAGATGGGATGTGGCTCATATGTTTTAGCATTGGAGCTTGTTTAGAAACCGGACTGGAGAATGGAGACACATGTTGGAAACTAATTTGTGGTGCTTGAAAATATAGCAATTATATGTAATATGTCCGTCTGTTACTATTATAATACCTAATTTGTAAGTATATAGGTACTTTGCGTGTTGGTTTAATCGGAAAAGAAAATTAAAAACAAAAAACGCTCTAATCTATCAAATTCAAAAGTAGTCTTTAATATGTCAAAAACGCATTCTAATGGCATATGAATGTGGTCAATCCTAATCTTTCGTTGAGGTTTGGTCTTCGTCAAGTGATTTATTGGATCTAGTGATTGTACATACAAAAAGATATGGGGGGTATGGCAACGTCAATATGTGTGGAATGTCAAGCTATACATGAAAAACTTGTCCCAAGAAACTGTTGGGTTTCAACGGTGGTTCGGAACGAAAACGGTCAATATATTTTAAACCCGTTTTAGTTAATAATTTCATTTAAATAGTTATTAATCAATATTAATAATCAAAGATATATAAACGAACTATAAAAACGCAGCGGACGATTAAAAGATTAAACGAACCAAAACCGAAACCCAAGACCCGGATCTGATTACAACTATTTGAGCACGATAAACAAGAATAAATCAACCATAGAATAAGAGTTTGTCGATATACCTCGGTTATACACAAACCGGGAAGGCACACCGAAGGCTAACGAAAGCAAGCTAGAGACACACACAATCAGATCTGGCAGCGGCGGTGGTCCGGCGGAACGACAGCAGTGGTCCGCGAAGCTACGGCAGCTGCGGGATGGTGGTCCGGCGGTGCAGTGGCTGAGGCGGCGGTCCTCTAGTGGAGCAACGGCGGGCAGACAGTGACAAAGGTTCTCAAGCAACAGCAGCTACCAAACTAAACACAAGTGACCGTAACTAGAGTTCACCGGAAAAACGTGTTCACCGGAATCACCTTAGGTCGCCGGAAAACGACATAAACTTGCAGGTGACTCAAATAAAACACCAACGGCTTATCGGTGGTGGTTATGGTGACGAGTGGTCGGCTGTGGTGATGAGAGGACAAGATTCCGGTGGCCGGAATAGGTCGCCGGAAAACCGACTGCTGGAAAAGCGGCGCCGGAATTAGATGGAGGCTAGGGTTAGTTGTTTGTAGTTTTGGTTAAGTATAATAATAATATATTATTCTATATATAGAGGATGTTATTAGGGTTTAAACATTTTAAACCAATTTGGGCTTAAAGCCTACCAAAACAAAGTCTAATCCATCTTTGATTGTGTCGAGCCCAGTTAAGATGTAAGTGGGTTAATATATCGTTACCCTCGGTGTAACCCATACCGGGTCGTATTCAGGTCGGTCCGCGTTGACTTGACCCAAACCGACCATTATATCCAACAGAAACATGGTGGATTATTCTTACAATGGAAAAACAAGTTTGAAAAACCGTATAAATATACATTGCAAAGTGGTGAAACATGTTATGGCAGAGTCATTCATTAATAGAGAAAACAAGTTCGATCCAAACTGGTTAAGAAACCGGCACGGTTTGGCCCATCAACTTGTTTTATGCACCTCTAAGTTCTAAGGTAACCCTACGAATGATATGGTTAGAATCGTACATTGATTTAATGGTGTTGAATAAATTGTCAAAAACACCAATTATATAGGTGGGGCTTGGGACTTGGGAGGGACATTCATTACAGTGAGTTGAATGGGCCCAGCTCATAAATATATTATATATGATATCATGCATAGTCCAGCAGTACATCATGTCACGAGAAGAGAACTTGGGTCGGATCATTCCAGCGACTTCACGTGCTACTCCAACATTTCAAACCGTAGGGCACCTTAAAGGTGGGCAAACCGGTTTTTTTAGGAATCGGAACCAGGTAGTAATAGGTTTCTGATCGGGTTGAATATGAACTGGTGGGTAGAGGTGCACAAAATACCCGGAACCGGTTCCTACTCGTATCCGACCCATGGGTACGACCTGGTATTGGGTTTCTCACTAGTACCCAGAACCGGACCCGCCAGAATCGGTTCCACTTTTACCGGGTCAAAACCTGACCCGACCCTACCAAACCCAAAAATAACCCGGTCAAATACACGACTATACCCGAAACCGGTTCCTACGAACTCGGTTTTGACCTTTGTTGACCATATTGGTAATTGGTTTCAGTTCCTACAAAATACCCGGTTTGTGCACCTCTAGTTCCGGGACTGGTCGGGTTTTTGCCAGGTTTTTGACCGAGTTTGGACAGTGTCCGGGTTTTGACTGTGTAGAGGCCAAACCAGTTCCAGTGGGTCCAGGTCGGTTTGGGCACAGTTTTTCTAAGAAACCGAAACCTGGTTTGTACATGGGATCGGTAGGACCGGGTTTGGTTTCGGGTCAGGTCCGGAACCGGGTTTTATGCCCACCTCTAGGGTACCTAACTAGTAAAAACCTATACATGTTTAATGTAGATGTTTTTATACCAAAATATATACAGTCAACTCATGCTCCAAAAGTCAATCATATATTCCATTTACATACATTTCCACATTAACAAAAAATTAAAAACAATACTCAACAATCAATCACTTAACAAGCTCCTTACAAATAAGATATCTAAACCCAAGATTATGCGGAACCCATTCAATCATTTTGCGCGATTTGACCGACTGATGTTTCTTTATATTTTTCTTGATCTGGTCTGGTAAACACTGCTGGATCATCTCCATCACATCACCGGAACATAACCCGGAATCTTTTGCAAAATTTTCAACAATTTTAGGCAGAAGAATCTTGTGATCTTTTGATACACCAAATGTAGCCCTCACAAATTCTTCTTTTGCTATTTCTAGTTCTTGAATCACTCGTTTCGGGGTGTAAATGCGAACCTGGTAAGAAATGTATAAACTTTGAAGATTTTGAAACTGTTTGTAAATGTTTTGTAAAGTTTAAGGATCATGGATCATACCGCGGGGTCAGAATGGCATCCTGAAGAAAGTGCAAAGTGTAAAAGGGGCTCGGGATGATCGATTGCATAGCCTTGGCGGGCATCTCCGGTTTTGAATTTGTTTTTTGAAGATAATAATACGCGAAGCCACTACATAAATGCAAAGTTTGAATAAATGTGTACAAAATTTGACCACCAACATGCGAATTTTTTAAAATCTGACCCTATATGCGAATCTACCTGCCCGGATCGAGTTGTTTTACATCCAAGAATGGAGTTTTGGATTACATCTGCGCTCACCACGTGACCACCGACATTGTATGCAGCCTGCAAAAAAACATGAAAAATGTAAACTTTTTCAAGATTTTCAAAATCCGTGTGTATAAAAGAAAACCAGTGGGCGTTGCGTACGCACTTTTAGCAGCAAAAAGACTCTCTTTATGTTGTTTTGTGGAATCCCATAAGCTAAAACGGCCTGTAAAAAGGTACTTTGACGATTCGTGTTATGCTAGTTAAGATAAAGAAATGCTAATCTAGAAAACACATGAATGGATGAGGACCATACATGCATCACCAAGGCATTATGTACATTAATCCAAAACGCTAGCTTCTCCTCGTGCTTTAGTTTTCTAGGATCTACATCTTCTAACCGAGAAACAAGCGACCTAAAATAAAAACGTTATAAATCAAACAAATACTACTAATTAATAGCTTGCTATGAGAGAGATTTTACTGGTTACCTGAAATCTTGCAACATATGTTCGGTATCACCCAACTGTTGACCATCTTTGTAAATACATTGAATTTCAACCATTGTACTATATGGTCCACTAAACTCCTTAAGCCCTTGAACATGAAAAGGGTTGTCTAATCTCACATCAAAAGATGATGAGTCCCTTCTAAACCCCGGGCTCCACATAAGATCCGAGTGGTCTTTTGGTGAAAAAGCACTTATTGATGACAAAGATGAAGTAGGAGATGAAATCCCATGATTTGTATTTGGCGGGTCCGCAAGTTTACAATATATAGCCGACATGCACTTGATTATATCCTCGGATAGCTTGTTAGGTGTTTCAGGAACATGATCAGAAATCTTGGTTCCTAGATGCTCTGCCAGGCTAATTACATTCGAACTATTATTCTGTGCGTACTGCATTAAAAAAAGAAACCATAAGAATTCATAATCATATATAATTTTGGAACATTTTTTCATTTTAAGAATCTTAGCAGTGAAATTTGGTAACTGTGATTACCTCCATCATGGATAATGGTTGTGAATGGCACGCACGTAACGCTTTTCCGAGAGTCTCGTTGGGAGTTTCGGCTGACAAAATTGAATGTTGAGATAATGAAGAGTGACAACGTTGAACGTTAGAATCTAAAACAATATCTTCTTCATCTTCTTCTCCAATTGTTCTTTTATCTGGTTTTGATGAAATAACGGGTCTAGAAGACTCTAGATGCTTCCTAGATGGTGTCATCAATGGTGATTTTAATGGTTCACTATTTCTTAATGGGGATGAATACGGAACTTGTTGATTAAATGCTTTCCGGTATAACGAGAGAAGATATTGCTCCAAATGTGAAACTTCATACTCTAAAACTGCAATGTCCTTAATCAACTCTGTTGCTGTCTGTGATTATAAAAAAACATGAATATAAATGTTCAGTTGCAATAACATTATAATAATTATTATTATCATTATTATTGTTTAGATTACCTTTGGGATGGAGGCTTGATTTGTAATATCATGCGAGGATGATTTATAACCCAATGCTTGTTCTAAAGCGCCACGGACAGCAACTTGGTCTTGTAATCTTTTCTCAAGCTGCAAAATCTAATGACAAAACATATGTTTCTATAAAAACAAATGTCATATTTAACATCATCATATTTTCGAAGTTTCTTGATAATATGGTTTATGATATTAAATTATACCTCAGTTCTCAATGAACTCTCGATTTCGGCATTGGGCAGGCGATTCTTCTCCATATTTACACAACCATTCATATTCTGATATTAAACATGAAATAAGTAAACTTATGTTAAAAGCACTAACAAAAGTTTAATTTAAGCATACTTACCAACTTAAAGGAGTTAGAATGCTCAAAGTTATCTTCTTCTAGTCCACTCTTTCCTGGAAAGCTGCCACTGGTAAAAAGTTAATAACTTGTAAAATATAACCAAAAGAAAAACCTTTTTGAGCTAAATCAAAGATTTTTTGACAATAACAACTATGTGAAAAAGAGGGAAAAGAAAGGATGGCTGTAAGCAAGATCCAAGATTTCACACTATTTATAAGTGTTCCAACCATCTGTCAGCAGAAAACAAAAATGCTTTGAGTGATAACAAAGTGAACAAAGAGTCAATAACCATAGTTAAAAGTCAAACTTTGGTCTGTAACCAACTTCAGACGCCATTTCCAGTTGAAGAATAAATCAATGTCATACACCAGAAGTTGAAAATAAAAGAACATTTTATAGATTCTTGGTGGGTACCTTTTAGAACGCTTGTGGGCACAAGCTACCACTCCCAATCCCTGTATGTCTATGCTACTACTCATCTTTACTAATT
This sequence comes from Bidens hawaiensis, assembly GCF_021521415.1. Taxonomy (NCBI): domain Eukaryota; kingdom Viridiplantae; phylum Streptophyta; class Magnoliopsida; order Asterales; family Asteraceae; genus Bidens; species Bidens hawaiensis. The sequence continues at coordinate 39,974 of NW_027495336.1, read as the reverse complement.
TCACCAAACTTCATAAAGGATTCAACTTTTTTCAGACCCACAAGCTGAAATCACTACTAACTTCATAAAAGATCAAATCTTTAACAGACCCACAAGCTGAAATTGCTACAAATTTAACCAAACTTGAAAAAAGATTGAATTTTTAGCAGACCCACAAGCTAAAATTGCTACTAATTTCACCAAACTTGAAAAAAGATTGGATTTTTAGCAGACCCACAAGCCCAAATGAAGAAATGGGTAGTCAAGAATCATGGAAATCAAGGTCAAAGGGGTTCAAAACCCCAACTTTTGGTTTTGCATTGCAGGAATCAGAGGGTGATGTATCATGTAAGTTAAAGGGTACTCTGAACACTAAAGAGCTGAGTGGTGAATGGTTGTGTGTGAGGGCAAAATCTTTGTGACTTTTAGCAAAAAGAAGTAAAAATGGTGAGTGGACTTTGTTGGAAGAACAAGAAAGGTTCCAGTTGGGAGTAGAAAATGTAAAAAAATAAAAGGGTTTAATTAATTGGAACCAATAAATGAAATGGATCAAGATCAAATGAAGTGGATGATAATTGACAGGGATTTATAATTTATATAAGCAGGTTAGGTTTAGTTGATAGTAAGCTAATATTTGCCCCCAATTTTAGTTTGTAAGCTGCAGGTTAGGTTTAGTTGATAGTAAGCTAATATTTGCCCCCAATTTTAGTTTGTAAGCTGGTCCAGTGGGAGTTGGTGACTGTCCTCATATTTCACCTTTGTCACATATTGTCATATATATACTACATACATATGTCAATAATGGGGTGGATTAGTATTTATTTAACTTTGGATTAAAGTTTTCGTATTATTAATTATTAAATTTAAAATAGAGACTAGTAAACTACTGGATCTGTTTTTTTATAGATTTGAGTTTAGTTGAACATAATTATTTGGATTATTGTTTGATAGGAGAGATTCACATGTAACTTTGGATTAAAGTTTTCAAATTGTTTATTTCAAAATAGAGACTCATAAACTACTGATGATATGTTCTCTAAAGACTTTCAACTATGAATTATCCGAGCATAGACAATTAGACAAATTATTTGTATTATTGTTTGATGGGAGAGATTAGTTATGTAACTTTGAATAAAAGTTTCCAAATTATTTAAATCAATATAGAGACTAGCAAACTACTAGTGATATGTTTTCTAAAGATTTGAATTTATCCTAGCATAAACAATTTATGTGTATTGTTTGATGAGTTCGATCGTTGACGAATATGTATATTTTTCCTATTTTCTATAAAGAAAACCTTTAAACCTAAAATGCAAAAAAAAAAAGGTCAATAAACCAATTCTTGCATATTATAGTCAATAAACTTGTCTAAAAATCTTGTACTTTTGAAATGTCTGAATAAAAACTTGTCAAAATAAGATGATATAAGTTTTTTTATATATCTATAATCTATAATATATATATATATAAACGATAACATAAAAATCCTACGTGTCACGATGTGGTCGCTCCCCGTTTTTTTGGAGTCACCAGATTTGCTTGATTTTTAAATAGAGGCTTCTCATTTATTTGACCCGAATTCACGGTATGGGTCTTATCAAACCCAAATATTTCTTAAACGGGTTATAACATCTCATTAAATTAAAAACTAATCTCACCAAATATTTGATACAAAAATCCTATAAAGTATGAATATACTAAAAATTAATATATGATTTATTTTAAAAATATATGTTACTTATAATTAAAAAAAACAATTTTATAGTAAAAAAAAATATACGGGTCTTGGTCCCATCAAACTCATATAACTTTTAAACCGGGTTATAATTACATTTATTTGTGAAACAATTTAATATTAAACCATAAGTATATTATTAACTTTTATAAAATAAAAAATTCAAAATTCAAAAAATAGATAAATATTAAAAAAAATAATATAAAACTGACCCCCGTAATACGGGGATAAAAACTACTATATATATATAAAGATGGGGAATCTCACTTAAATCAAATTTCAATCAATTTAATAGAATAATAGCTATCAAATGTGTAGTTTGCATATTTGGAAACTGGAGTTGTCCAAAGGTAATGATCCAAGTAACCCAAACGAGTTTGTTTGTATGCGGGTTGTAATCAAGATTTTCAATGCATAATAACCACAAGAAAAGAAAAGAAAAAAAGAAAAGGCTAAAGAGATAAAAGCCAACCTCAAAAGAATTGAAAGCTACAAAGGTTAAAGTGGACAATGATGCTTGAAACAAAAGGTGTTTTGATCTTAAGAAACATATCAACATATTTACTTAATAAATTTAATATTTGTATCATTAGTTCATATTTTTGTTAGTCACCTAATAAAATTATGATTTAAAACGTGCAATATTTGTATAACTTTGTAGATCATGAAGGGTTTTATGCATTAATGATGAATAGAAACATTGGTTTATATCATATGAATAAAGTACAATTGTTTTTATACAATATAATAACTTATTAAATACGACTTTAGTTCACAATCTAGATGTCTATGTTGTTAGTAAATGATGCTAATGAGTAAAATGACATGAAGATTCAATGAAATGAAATAATCTATGTTTATAAAGTGAGAATTCATGTAAATAAATTGACCGTATACTTTTTGATAAAGTTTGACTCCAGGAAAGACAATGGGTCGGTGGAAGAACACATGTATAGGTGAGTAATTCTATAAACAATAAAATTACAATTAATTGTTGTTATCTTAATGAGTTATAAGTTAATTTGACTTTCGTGCAAGCGTATTGATGCGTTATTGTTGGCCTCATATTAAGAAGTATACTTACACACTAAGAATGCATAAGGCTATAATTGACATTGTATATGCTTATGTTGCTTTGTGGAATTTATTTTTGTAAGATCTTATGATGTTGACATTGGATTATGTGGTATGTGGTTCAGATGTATTTGACCACTTGTCTTATCCTGAACTTAGACATTTTGATTTGATGTTAGTAAAATAGGCGTTGTTCTAACCTTTGGTTATTGATACTGAAGAAACACTAATAGACCCCGGGCAGATTACGGATAACCTGGGGGTTAGATAGATGTTTCCCACGAGGGGTTAGACCCGGCAAAGATGGTTCTTCTGATAACCTGCAAAACAGACACCGTGAGCTCGTCACTGAGAATGGGGGGTTCCTCCTTGTGACCACCCTCCGGCGTGAGAATCAGACTAGATTGCTCTTGAATATAAGTATATATTAAGAGATTGCTAGAGCAGATATCAGGTATAATATGTAAGATACAAGATAGTATATGATAAGATATCATAAGATGAGATGATCATACCATTTGGGGTATTTATAGCCGAAGGTAGGTTTCCAAGAAGGTATAGCCGGCTGAATAGTATTCCTGTTCTACCAACTGTGGCCTACGCACGTGCCATGCTGGTAGTTGGTGGGTAGGCAGCGGCTGACAGTGACCAGGCCTGCTGTGTACTATTCCTTTTCCACTAACTACCGGCTATGCACGTGGTATGACAGGAGTTGGTGAGTAGGCAGCGGCTAATAGTGACATACAGTACAAGAGCATGCTGCTCGCCATACTGTTGTCAATGAGCTGTCGTATCTTTGGTCAGATCTTTTGCCCATACCTCGTCAGGTACAGTACAAAAGATCTTCCCGTATCGTACGGACTGGCTTATTTGGGCGGGAGTATTCCCCCTCCCGCCTTTGTGCGGGATTGTTCCCGGCTTTGCTCATTCCTTCAGGTGACAACTGAATTATTGAGAGCTAAGTGCCTTGCGCGTGTAGCCTTGCTGCGCGGGTGGCCTTCCCTGATGGCTTGTATCCGCAGCTGCGGGAACAGGCGGAGTACTTCATTGGGAGGCATTTCCTGCGGGAACAGCTTGCGTACTGCGCGTAAGGACGTCACGTCTCTGAGCATGGTGGGTCCTGCGGATCCAGTTGGTTTCTGCGCAGCCGTCTCTCTTCAAGGTGAGTCCTGCGGGTCCAACTGGGCTCTGCTGGGACCTACCTCTTCAAGTCCCCCAGTCCAATGTTCTTCTCATGAATGTTTAATAAAGTGAGGTGAACTTTTGGACTTAAGCAAAGGGTTTTGAAAAGGGTTTAGTTTTAAGGTTTTCCATGGGGATTCTTCCCGCGGAAGTCCTTATGTCACTTGCAGAAATTCCCGACTTTCCTGCTTGATCTTTGGGTATGATGCGGGTAGGTCTGTAACCTCCTCGCAAGTCAGGAGCGTTGAGTCCCACTTGTGTGGATTCTCCATGAGGTTTTGGTAGTTTTGAACATAGTGATCAATTATGTTAAAACCACCAATTCCATCCAGGAGCTTCAAACAATGTAGTTCTCGACGTTCCCGCTATGCGGGGATGTTATTCCCGTTTCCGCAAGCATTGTCCAGAAGATCCTTCTTGGTTTCAATTCCCTGCGGAGCGCTAGGTATGTGAAGGGTTTTGCCTTGACACTGTACCCGCACTCGTCTTACGGTTACTTTACTTCCAAGGTATTCCTGGCGTCCATTCCCTGCGGGTGCTAAGTATGTGAAGGGTTTTGCCTTGACACTGTACCCGCACCCGTCTTATAGTTACTTGGTCGCCAAGGTATTCTTGGCTTCAATTCCCTGCAGGTGCTAAGTATGTGAAGGGTTTTGCCTTAACACTGTACTCGCACCTGTCTTACAGTTACTTGGTTGCCAAGGTAAGGGGTATTTTCCCGCTTACTTTTAAATCTTTTTGATTTTTTGAAATTCGAATAGTTGGTGAAAGGATAAGAACAGTCCAAACTGTTGAAACGTCGTGCGACGGTTTCTTCTGACTGTGTCAGGACGTGCAGGAAGTTATGGTGACGTGACAGTACCTGGTCATTCCAGACGCTTTTTCAGGCGCGTGTGCGCGATTTTTCGGGCGCGTGGCCGCGAAATTAATGGCACGCGTCCTTTCAACAGCTGTTGCCAGCTTGCTTTTTGCCACGTGTCATAGTTTCATTGCACCTTCGATTTCTCTCTCTTCCGCATTAAATTCATCGCATTAATTGCGATTAGTATATAAAGGGGGAGAGGGTCCTTTGTAATCCACACTTTCACTTTTCTCTTCATCTTCAAAACGATTTCCGGCGAATACTCACATTTTCAGTCGAGCATTCCCTTGAAATCGTTCTCTTCTTCATACGTGCAAGATGTATTCTCACGATCTTGAGGCTACAGCCCAGGAGGCTGGGGTGTACGCCGATGACAAGAGTACTGCTGGCGAGTGCCAGTGTGCTCTGCCTGTCGATCTATATCAGTACATCGTCAGGAAGTTCATGCTCGATTCTCTCGAGCCTGAGTTTCCTGAACCTCATCAGACGGTGTATGATGCCCCCAGAGGCAAGATCGGGGTATATGCCGCATTCTTTGTCTATGGGAATCTTAGGTTCCCTTTGACAAAGTTTGTGTACCGTGTCCTAGAGAGGCATGGTGTACACCTGACCGAGGTGCACCCGATGGCGATCGCGAAGATTCGCCACTTCGAGTGGGTGTGCCGGATTCTGGGCGTTGAGCCCTTCGTCGACCGCCTGATGACCTTCTACTCTTGGAGGTGCATCCAGGGGTGGTATACTCTGATAACCTGGATCAAGGGTTTGAAGATTTGCGCAACCGAGCGCAGTCTTCGTTCATGGAAGCGGGAGTTCTTTTATATCTCCGCTCGCGCCATCCCCCTTGCCATGAAGTTCAAGAATGGGCAAGCTCTCCCCAGCCTTCACGCCTCCAACTACCAGGAGGCGGAATGGTTTTCAAAGATTTCCCGAGTCCAATCTCCGATTTACCGGTTTGCGGAGTCCGGAAAGGTGATGCTCGGGATGAGCCGGGTGTGGAAGGATGCGGAGGCGCAAAAGATCCCGATCGTCCTTGAATACGGTTTGAACTCTGTTCCTTACGGTATGCTCTGTCTTATTTGTTTGTATAGGTTTGTCTTCTAATTGTTTTTCTTTTATTTCAGAGGGGAACGACTTGTAGTCGCTCTTGTATCCGCGGGAGGCTGATAGTCCCGCTCGGATGGGTACTCGTGCTCTAGATGAGAACGAGTTGCCCATCCTTGAACAGATGGCGGATCGGTTCGTGGAGGTCTACCCGCCAGGCCACGAGATCATGAGCGCCAGGCGGCCAGGTAAGGCGTTATTCAACCCTCGACCCCTCAATGCTGAAACCTCTGCTGGAATTCCTCTAATCTTGTGTTCTGATGAGGAATCCGCAGATGGTCCTCCGTTGGTGCGGAAGAAGAAGGCTGCCGGCGGGAAGGGAAAGGCGAAGGCCTCCACTGCCGATCCGGTGCCTCGGTCTGATTCAGAGACCGAGAGCGAGGAGGTGGCGGGGAACCCGGGTGGTGATAGGACTACTGCTCCGGAGGCTGCGACTGTCACCTCCGGAGAGCCCCAGATGACGACGGTGAGCGGCGTAAAGAGGCCGGCTCCATCGGGTTCGTCCCCGCCTATCCGCACTTTTAGGCTCAAGAAAACCCGTAAGTACAAACTTCCTTTTTTTTTTTAACTTCGTAGCTTTCCATCATTAATACTTATCTTCTTTGCGCAGGCGTGGATGCTACCGCATTCCAGGGTGGAGCGGGGAGGAGTACCTCTGGACCCATGACGGTAGGCTTGGTCAGCCTACCTGAGGCGACGACCCAGGCGGCTGCGCCTGCTTCCGTTGGTTCAGTTGCTCACCCCGTTGAGCCAACTGTTCCAACTGTGATGACATCACCGCCGGCTGTCAGTGCCATATTTACCGCATTTTTCACTGAGCCGGCGGTTACTTTTTCTGCGCATTCCGCAGCGGCGACCACGGTTGTGAGTTCACCTCCAGTGAGTTCACCTCCGTTGGTTTCTACCGCGGCGGCCTCCATGCCTCCGACTTCGGCAGCTACAGCCGATCCTTCAGGTATGCTTGGGGCTTCTCGCCAACCTCTGCCTCCTTCCCATCTGCCTGACCTCTTGGATGGATTTCCCTTGGGTTCAGGGATGGGTTTGGCGGCTATCGGCCTGTTGTTGACCCTACATGTGCGTAGGGTTCTTTTGGCCTTTTTTTTTTATATCATCTTTTCCTAACTGCTTTTTGTTTTTTGCAGTGTCTGATTCCAATTAAGTGTATGTTCCACGATGGAACATCCGCCGAGGAACAACCCTTCGCACACCTGTGGAGTGCGTGGAGTGGGCTCGTCACGCAGCTCCCAGTGGTGCGTGGGAGAAGCCATGGCTAGCTACCAGGAGGGTAGGCTAACCAATGAGCTTCGGGTTCTCCTGGCCCGGATGCAGCCGCGCGTCGAGCTGCTTTGTCGTGAAAACGACAAGTTAAAAGCAGCTCGTATCCAAGAAGCAGCTCAGGCGCGGGCTGTCCGGGAGGAGAATAGGAGGCTCTCCGCCGCTGCTGCGGAGAAGGAGAAGGCGTTCAAGGCTCTTATAGTTGAAGTTCAGGCCCGTATCGAGGCCCGTTCCAAGGCTGCCCAAGCTGTTAACGAACAGCTTCGGCTGGCTAAGGAAACTGCACGGAACGCAACCGAGAGGGCCACCAAGGCTGAAGCTGTTGCTGAGCCTTTACGCCTCGAGAATGAGGAACTTAAAGCCAAACTAGAGGCGCTCCAACAGGCTCATGATGCCTTGGCGATGGAAGACGCCAAAAAGCTCCAAGAGATCTTGGACCAGAGGGGCGTGCTTGACCACACTGAGCGGAAGCTAAAGGGCGTTGAAGAGGCTGCTGCAAAGGAAGTGTTGCTTGCCAACCTCAATAAAAGTGAAGCCGAACGCGCCCGTAACCAAGCTCAAGCCGCCCTCCAGGAGGCTCTGGTTGCCAAGGAATGGCTTATTCGAGAAGCGTTATCTCAGGTAAGCTTAGCTTCATAATGTCTTCACGCTTTTCTTTGTAAATAGAAAAGGTTTTGATACTTGTATTTTCTTTTTTTTTTGTAGGTTGTGCATCGAGTCTTCACGGACACATCATACGACGATGCCATGAGCGCAGCCCTCAACGCTTCTCATGAGGATGGGGAAAAGGCCGGCTTCCTGCTTGGTCTAGGGTTCGTTGAGAATGGCATCCCGCCTTCCAACTTCCCTTTATTTGATGTGGATACTGAAGCTGTTTATGACCAAGCAGTGAATCAGTATGCCGCCTTCCCGCATCCGGTGGTGGAGAAGGTGAACGAAGTTGCCGCTGCTGATGATGGGCTAGCTATCCTTAAAGCTTTCCTTGAACCGCCACGCTCTACTGATGGTGCTGGTCCAAGTGGAAGTGGCCCTGAAGCTTGATCCTGAAGATCCCTTCCCACTGTTAGGATAGGTTTAGCTTGTATAGGTTTATATTCTTGTAGGCGGGTAGTTACCCGGCCATTCTTGTAATGAATATTATGAAATATAAATCTTTGTGCAGGTAAGACCGCTACTTTCACTGGATTACTTGCTTTATAAATGTTATGACTTGCTCATGCATACTTTAGTTTAAATTAGCAATTTTCCAAGTGTTTAGAATAAGTTAACCTTTGAACGTGGTAGATAATAGGTTGAAGTTTTGCTTCCTCTTTCGTGATTGTGCGGGTAGGACCGTCACTTGCACTTAGTAGGATGGCTAAACTTTACCTACATCTGTCCTGCGTGGAGGTTTTCCTCATCTTTTTAGAAATTTCTAAGTGTTTAGGATAAGTTAACCTTTGAACGTGGTAGATAATAGGTTGAAGTTTTGCTTCCTCTTTCGTGATTGTGCGGGTAGGACCGTCACTTGCACTTAGTAGGATGGCTAAACTTTACCTATATCTGACCTGCGTGGAGGTTTTCCTCATCTTTTTAGAAATTTCTAAGTGTTTAGGATAAGTTAACCTTTGAACGTGGTAGATAATAGGTTGAAGTTTTGCTTCCTCTTTCGTGATTGTGCGGGTAGGACCGTCACTTGCACTTAGTAGGATGGCTAAACTTTACCTATATCTGACCTGCGTGGAGGTTTTCCTCATCCTTCTGTTAGAAATTTTCTAAAGTATTTTGAATAAGTTAACCGTTCGACGCGCGGTTGTCAATAGGTTCGGTTTCCTCTCATGATTTGTGCGGTTAGGACCGGCACTTTCATTTAGTTGGATGACCAAAGTTTACCTATGACTGACCTGCGTGAAGGTTTGCCGTTTTTTGGATTTATGCGGGTTTTGCCGCCTTCCCCACGCAACGACTTTCCACGTAATTATGCGATTAAAACCGGCATCAGTGTTGAATAAATTAACCGTTCGACGCGCGGTTGTTAATAGGTTAGTGTTCAGTTTCCTCTACCATGATTCGTGCGGTTAGAACCGGCACTTTCATTTAGTGGGATGACTGAACTTTACCTTTAACTGACCTGCGTGAAGGTTTGCCGTTTTTTGGGTTTATGCGGGTTTTGCCGCCTTCCCCACGCAACGACTTTCCACGTAATTATGCGGTGAAAACCGGCATATCCGTGTTGAATAAATTAACCGTTCGACGCGCGGTTGTTAATAGGTTAGTGTTCAATTTCCTCTATCATGATTCGTGCGGATAGACCGGCACTTTCATTTAGTGGGATGACTGAACTTTACCCTTAACTGACCTGCGTGAAGGTTTCCGTTTTTTGGGTTTATGCGGGTTTTGCCGCCTTCCCCACGCAACGACTTTCCACGTAATTATGCGGTGAAAACCGGCATATCAGTGTTGAAAGTTCATAAGTATAAATGTAAAATCATCAGCGTCGATGTTCTAAGGAGAATCATTTCCATTAGAAGTGGCTCTGGGCCTTTTCTTTACAAATTTGGAATTGATCTACATGCAAACTGTGTAATTGAGCTCCCTTCCATGTTGTTGGGATGGGAGTGCCATCGAGCCGATATGCACCTGGTTCGGGATCTCGTTGTTTACGCAGTATGTAGTCTCCAACATTGAAGCTGCAATTTTATTCGTGTTTTCCCCAACTGGGGTTCTACACACATCAGCCTGCTCAGCGTTCATTGCGCCACGAGGTGCGCGAGCGTCCCATCTCTGACAAATGCTTCGACCATGTCCTTTACGTCTGTGCATTCTTCAGTGTTGTGGCCTTTTGTCCTGTGAAAGTCACAGTATTTGCTCCGATCAGCATTGTGACGATGTCGGATTATTGGAGCCTTTGGCCATGGGAGCTCCTCAGTGGCGAATATCTCGGTGACGCTCTTGGTGAGTGGCGTCCATCTGGAGTTCTGGTTCGACTGTACGCTATCCCTTCCGCCTAACCGATGTTGCAAGCCGGATGAGGTGTCAAAGTTTACCCTTGACTGCCAAATGCCTAGCTTCCGCTTTTTGTTTAGTCGGGCGGTAAGGACGTTGTTTTCCCTTGTTTTCTGGGTGTAGAGGTTTGTGCTCTGTGGGAGATCTCTACCCAGTTGCTTCTCCGTTTCCGCAAAGCGTTTTGCTGCTGTCATGATGGCATCCCATGTGGATGGCATGCCATCTTTACCCGTTAAGGTGCGGATGAGCTCTGGGTCGTTCGCGCCCTGGATGAAAGCAGCGCGAACAAGATCTTCGCTAATATTACCCAAACTTAGCTTCTTTGAGTTGAAGCGAGTGATGAAGTCTGGCAAAGATTCATCTTCCTCTCGAATGCATTTGAGGATTGTCCATTGCTCTTCGGTATACTTTCTTTGTTGGCTGAAGTGTTGGCTAAACTTCTGTTGGAAGTCTGCCCAGTCGTAGATGTGGTTGACCGGTAGACGACCGAACCACGCTCTAGCTGGCCCAACAAGCGTCATTTGGAACATGTAACACCACGTAGGTTCCGTCCAATTACTGACGGTTGCCCCCACTATGAATCTGTTCAAATGATCATCTGGATCAGATATACCATCGTAAGTGCCGATGTTGGACATCTGTTTGGCACTTTTCGGGGCGATTGCTTCCGCAATGTCCCTTGCAAATTTGGACGTTCCCGCATTTGCCACAGTTGGTCTGAATGTTTTGAAGTCACGTGGGTTCCCACCCGCGTTTTTTGGTTTGAAGGTTTCTCCAAAATGCCTTCTCGGTTGGGAGTCCGTTTCTTTACGCTTCCCTTTCGCCCTATGGCGAGGGTTTGCGTCGGTGTCGGATTCCTCCCGATCATCGTCCGAGGACTCGTACTCACTGCTCATGTTGAGCTGTTGAGTGCTTCCAAATTCGTCAGCCTGTTGGACGGAACGCAAGCGTTCGTCCAACTCAGCTTGGAATTCCTTCTGACGTGCCTCCGCCCAGGCTTTAACTTGTTCAAGTGTTTGGCGGGGGAGTCTCGTCTGTTGTCTTTCCGCCTGGGTATTATTGAATCCCAGGGGATGGTTGTTTACTGCACTTGCCCCAGCTTGGGTAACTGGGGTAGTGTTCGTAAAATTTACTGCACTTGCCCCGGCTTGGGTAACCGGGGTAGTGTTCGTAAAAACTGTGTAGTCGCTGGTATTCCCCCCAGTAGCTGGGGTTGTGGTTACCGGAGTTTCTTTAACCATCTTTCCAGAAGTTTGAAAAAACTGAAAAGAAATGAAGTTCTAGCTTTTATGCACGGATGGCGCCAATGAAGAAACACTAATGGACCCCGGGCAGATTACGGATAACCTGAAGGTTAGATAGATGTTTCCCACGAGGGGTTAGACCCGGCAAAGATGGTTCTTCTGATAACCTGAAAAACAGACACCGTGAGCTCGTCACTGAAAAGGGGGGGGGTTCCTCCTTGTGACCACCCTCCGGCGTGAGAATCAGACTAGATTGCTCTTGAATATAAGTATATATTAAGAGATTGCTAGAGCAGATATCAGGTATAATATGTAAGATACAAGATAGTATATGATAAGATATCATAAGATGAGATGATCATACCATTTGGGGTATTTATAGCCGAAGGTAGGTTTCCAAGAAGGTATAGCCGGCTGAATAGTATTCCTGTTCTACCAACTGTGGCCTACGCACGTGCCATGCTGGTAGTTGGTGGGTAGGCAGCGGCTGACAGTGACCAGGCCTGCTGTGTACTATTCCTTTTCCACCAACTGCCGGCTATGCACGTGGTATGACAGGAGTTGGTGAGTAGGCAGCGGCTAATAGTGACATACAGTACAAGAGCATGCTGCTCGCCATACTGTTGTCAATGAGCTGTCGTATCTTTGGTCAGATCTTTTGCCCATACCTCGTCAGGTACAGTACAAAAGATCTTCTCGTATCGTACGGACTGGCTTATTTAGGCGGGAGTATTCCCCCTCCCGCCTTTGTGCGGGATTGTTCCCGGCTTTGCTCATTCCTTCAGGTGACAACTGAATTATTGAGAGCTAAGTGCCTTGCGCGTGTAGCCTTGCTGCGCGGGTGGCCTTCCCTGATGGCTTGTATCCGCAGCTGCGGGAACAGGCGGAGTACTTCATTGGGAGGCATTTCCTGCGGGAACAGCTTGCGTACTGCGCGTAAGGACGTCACGTCTCTGAGCATGGTGGGTCCTGCGGATCCAGTTAGTTTCTGCGCAGCCGTCTCTCTTCAAGGTGAGTCCTGCGGGTCCAACTGGGCTCTGCTGGGACCTACCTCTTCAGATACTACAAGTGGCATGAGTAAAAGGTTAATCAATTCGTTGATCTTGAAATGGTTGTTGATAGTATTAACTGACAGCACTTTGACATGCTTGTTGAAATATGGTAACTTTACCTTAGACTGTGGGGGGGGGGGGGGAATTAGATTAGTTGTAGGTTAGGCGTTTAACCGGGTGAATTGTGTTTATGTTGATTAAAAACAGGTCCGGGTCGATCGAGATCGACAAGTGAGTCAAAAAGATTGAAAATGGGAAACCAACATTGTGGATCTGCATCGGATGTATTCGATGTCAAAAGTGGCGTAGAGGACGTTGCCAACACGTTGGTAATGCGTCGATTACATTTTTGCACAAAGTGATTCAGGTTTTGATTATTCCTTTAGATAATTATCTTACTTGGCATATGCTAATGATTAGAGGTGTATATGTGCCTTTTCACATGCGAATGAACCCGAGAGGATGATTAGTTGTAAATTCAGAGCATACGCAAACACAAGGATGAAAGATTGTTGAGGTTGCAAATGAAAATAAGTTTTGTTTAGTCAACTATGCTTTGTTATAGTAGTTTGTATGTAGTGAGCGATACTAATACCTCTTGTGAAACCTTTGGTGAATCTAAAAGGTCTCGGGACGGAATACAAACACTCACAAGTCTCTTGTCTAAATTAAGTTTTTGAGGAATGCGTTTAAGTTAAGGCTTCAGTAAGTTATAAATGTGTCTTATGATGTTGAAAATGACGTTTGTCGCATATTATCTAAATAAAATAAGGTTTTAATTGTATGGTGAAATAGTTGTGGAAAGAAGATTTTGTATCCATATTTTCTACACTAAGATATTCAATAAAGTTGTTTTGAATTTTGGGTGTTATATAAAGACATGGATTTTAAGGAGCGCAACTATCGAATTTTAATTATGAGATCACCCATTCCAAGATTTTAGCCAGTGGTACCATTAATAAAACAAAAGATTTAATTTATGGAGGTTTGACCGGGGAAGAATGAAAAAGTGTGTAGTTAGCATTCACGAACTTAACATGAATAACTAATACCATTATTAGTTTGTTTAATGTTGGTTTGATAAATTTGTATGAGAAATGATGTTAGTGAGTTTGTGTGTGTGAGTATACACCAAAATATCATCAATAACTACAAGTAGTGGTCATGAGTGAGTGTACTAATGTATTATTATCAATATTCATAATTAGTGTATACACTAGTTGACTATTAGTATTCACAAGTAAATGTGTTCAAAGTCGGATATCAGGAGTTTCCGATATCCGTTTGGATTGCGAAATGAATGTTCGAAAATTTGAATAAAAAATTAAAGATGAATACTTTTTAAATTATAAACCAAAAGTAAATTACATAGTGTCTCATCTCAATTCTTAAAGGAATTTCCATAGTTTCTTGGATCCATTCCCTGATCTTATTTCTACAGAAACTGCGTCAACAACCACCATCATCTCTGGTCACAAACTGCTACCAACCACCAAGCATAGTCCCTACCTCATCCTCCTCTCCTTCTCCATTTCATATGAAGACCTAACCTTGAAATCGAAGCCGTTGAACTGAGATGAACATAACCATGATACCACATATGAGGAAGAAAGGGTTTTCAGTAGGCCTGTAAACGAACCGAACGTTCGGTGAACTGTTCGTGAACCGTTCGGCGGGAAGTCCGTTTATGTTCGTTTATTTAATAAATGAACGAACATGAACAAATGTTCTGTTCGTTCATTTATGTTTATGAATGTTCGCTTATGTTCGTTTATGTATTAATAGAAAATAATTAAATATTATTTGGATATGTCATCCGCTTAAAGGTTTTATATTTGTAAATTTATGTTCATTTATGTGTTTTCAGATTTAAGTTTGTTTATGTTTGTTTGTGTTCATTCACATTGGTTCATATATGTTTATTTATGTTCGTTTATCTTTGTTTAGTTACGTTTGTTTAGATTTTAAACAAACGAACACAAATGTCCATTTTTAAATAAATGCACATAAACATAAATTTTTGTTCGATTAATTATAAAGTTAAATGAACGAACACAAATATGCCCTTTTTCGTGTTCATTCGATTCATTTACGGGCTTTCAATATTCACATTGATGAATACATCGGTCTTATTCTCTAGCTTCTTCCGATTTTATTTGTGTTTGTTTGTGTTCGTGAACCGTTCGTGCACACATTAATTTTCTTAATGAACGAACACGAACATAAAATCTCGTTCGGTAAGTGTTCGTGAACCGTTCGTGAACACAATATTTTCTTAACGAACGAACATAAACAAGGCCTTGTTCGTGTTCGATCGGTTCGTTTACAGCCCTAGTTTTCAGGGTCGAATTACAGATTCGGAGGCGATGTGTTGGTAAGAAATGGTTTGGGGTTGGAGCCTAGGAGGTAATCCTGTGGTGGCGTTGTGGTGCTATGAACTGACTATGGATTTGAGAATAACCGAGTGGCAAAACTGAGGAGCGTAGGGTTTTTTACAAAGATATATGAATATATATTTTAATAAAATAAATAATTAAAAATATATAATTAAATATTTCGGATATCCGAACTATTCGAAATTCTCAGAGCTGCTATCCGAATCCGGATTTCCGAAATTTCGGATAGTTCATATTCGGATTTTCGATAGTTCGTATTCGGATACGGATACAGATTCAGATTCTTTATAACACCCGTATCCACAAGTAGTAGTGTATATTGAATGCACGAATGCATCATTGGTAACAAGTCGTTTATGCAATGTGAATACTCTAAAACATCGTTAGAATCCAAATAGTGTATTCACCCGAACTAATCACACTAAAGTGTCCTAATTACAACGTTATAATTGCATCAATCTATTTTTACTTTAACATGGGACTCGAACCCTCCACCTTCAAAGGAAGAAACACTTATATATAACACACTAAGATTAGACTAAATTCTTTTGGTAATCTATTAACTACCCTAAATATATGCTTATACTGTTTCACTTAATTACAATAATGCATGGCTCGTCATGATTTAATCTCACGTACCCAACCGGTATAAAAATGAATAACATTTAGCAAGAAATTGTCATTAGTAACTCTTGTTTAAATCCAACCCTATATACACACGGGTGGTGATTAAATAAAGTTTAGTCTCCTTATTGGAGTGTATCACTTGTATAAAACAAAGTTAACGACGGAGGCCAAATTAAAAAAAAGGGTATAAACATTGATGCGTGTTTACAAATGATTTTAAAAACTTGCCATGCTTTGGATCTTATTATATCTTAATTAGTATACTTATTATAGTAATTAATAAGGGTGTCAAACCCAATCCAAATGGATTGTTTTAGGTCAAGATGGATAAACTTTAAAGGTTAAATGGGTTAGGATGGATCATAAAAATTCTTCAAATGGGTCAGGATGGGTTGGAAATATACAAGTGGGTTTCATTTATAGGTTAAAATTGGTCCAAACAAAATACCCAAGTTATCCAAAAACTATCTAATTCAAAATACCCAAACTATCACGTGCGAAACAAAACTCATCCGAAACCCAAAAAACGATCAAAACGAAAGAAAAACCCCGAACCGACTAAAACGAAACAAAAACGAAACTGAACCGAAATAGAAAAACGACCAAAACGAAACAAAAAAAACGGAAATGAAACCGAAAAACTGGCCAAAACGAAAAAAAAAGCGAAATGCAACCGAAAAACTAATCAAAACTAAACAAAAACACCGAATCGACCAAACCGAAACAAAACTGAATCGAAATTGAAAAACGACCAAAACGAAACAAAAAAACCGATATGAAACCGAAAATTTGACCAAAATGAAACAAAAAAAAATGAAATGCAACTGAAAAGCGAACCAAAACAAAACAAAAACACCGAACCGACCAAAACGAAACAAAAACACCGAATCGACCGAAGCAGAACAAAACGAAACTGAACTGAAATAGAAAAAAAACGAAACAAAAAAAACGAAAAGCAACTGAAACCTGACCAAAACAAAACACTGAACCAACCAAAGCGAAACAAAAAAACCGAAACGAAACTGAACCGAAATAGAAAAACGACCGAAACGAAACAAAAAAACCGAATTGAAACTGAAAAACTGACCAAAATGAAACATAAAAAAACTAAATGCAATTTAAAAACCGGACCAAAACGAATCAAAAACATCGAACCGACCAAACGAAACAAAAAAACTGAAACGAAACTGAACCGAAATAGAAAAACGACGAAAACGATACAAAAAAACCGATATGAAACCGAAAAACTGACTAAAACGAAACAAAAAAAAAGCGAAATGCAATCAAAAAGCTTACCAAAACGAAACAAAAAAACTAAAACGTAGCCGACCAAAATAAAACAAACGAAACAAAAAAACGAAATGAAATCGTAAAAACTGACTAAAACAAAACCACACTGAAACCGAAAAAATCGAGAAATCGAAACCGAGCAGATACCGAAACCGACCGAAATGAAAAAAAACAAACCGAGCCAAAAAAACCCCGAAAAACTCGAACCTAAACAGGTACAAAACGGTGAGGGTTTTTTTTTTTTTTTTTTAATGAACGAGGATGATGGGGGAAACATTTTAGTTATTTTACATTTTGCGTTTTTTATTTATATTTTAAGTTATTATTTTTTTAATAGTTTTTTTTGAATATTTTTTTAAGGAGTTTTTAAAACCCTTTGTATGTCAACCTTCACTTGGGTCAAGATGAGTTAGTTTTACCCATCTTGACCCATATTCATCCTAATCCTCTATTTTAAAAATCCATCATGACCTCATATCCATTCTGACCCATACACATCCTGACCCATCACCCAAATTCATCCCAACCCACTCCCATTACCACCTCTAGTAATTAATATTAATTGTCGATCATCTCTAAACCTAGGCCAGTCAATAGCAGATTTCTCTTACCAAAAACCTTTTTTTACCAAAGTTATATATGATATCAAGCTTGAAACGTACTTGAAGAATTTAAAACCAATCAATCTCTTTATTTTGTTACTTTTACATTATGTTTTACATTTTGCAATAAAATAACATTTATTTAATTTTATTATTGTGATTACAATGTAAATTAATGCTGTGATTTGTTTAGAGTAACAGATATATACTTTTTTTTAATTATCAAGTTTATGATATTTAACAGAAAATGTTATCATACAATGAAATGAGATGGATACAAATTATATATATATATATATATAGAGAGAGAGAGAGAGAGAGGGAGAGAGATGTTCTACTACAAGTTGATGGACATTGTCTTTAAGCGTCAAGGGAACTATTGTTTGTCAAAGAATCCATATAATATTGAAATAAAAAGCAAGAAACTTTAATCATACTTGACCTTTTGGGTTAAAATAATTTTTGTAATGTAGCAAATGCAAGGGTGCCATCAGTTTCTTCTTTTTGTCGTAATATGCTGACATGAACAAAAGCTTCTTCTTCAGTATCTTTAGCTGCTGATAGTCTTGTCTCTCGAGTTTGAGAGCCCAAAAAACATTTCTTTTTTTATAATACCAATTAAGTGCAGAAACAACATAAATTTAGCTCTGATAAGGCATGCTAATTAACTGGTATTGATTTAAAGCAACAGTGACCTTAATTAATTTGTTTAACCACTTGTTAATATGCTTAGCTTTTTTGGTTTTACCTCTATCCAAGAACAAAGGTGACAGACATAACAAATTCTTTGCTAAAACTGGGAGAGCATAAATCACACACGAACACAATTTTTTTATCAACTGACGACAAGTCGTAATTGCACTTAACATTAACTACCCCTCTAGATTATTATCAGCTTATAATATCAACTAACGACAGATTAATATCAACTTGTATTTTCTGTATTAACCATTCGGGCTCTTCACATTGGTACTTGCACCGGATTTCACATGGATAGACTATATATGGATTCCAAGTATACTTTAGTTATATGTATATATGTATA
Organism: Bidens hawaiensis; assembly: GCF_021521415.1. Taxonomy (NCBI): domain Eukaryota; kingdom Viridiplantae; phylum Streptophyta; class Magnoliopsida; order Asterales; family Asteraceae; genus Bidens; species Bidens hawaiensis. The sequence continues at coordinate 21,525 of NW_027495336.1, read as the reverse complement.
TATCGGTAGATACATTAGATTTTTTAGTGTATTAGTTGATGAATACAATGTGGCCGGATTCAAATATTGTATTCATCATGAGTAGCAGAAGCAGTGGCGAAGCTTGAATATAAACGTCGAGGGGGCCAGACTTAATATATATAAAAAAATTCGTAAACTAGAGGGCGTAACTTAATATGTATAAAAAAATTCGTAAACTAGAGGGGCGTGGGCTCAAAATTTCGGCCGGAAACGGGTAAATTTACACTGTGTGTAAAAGTTTTCGGCCAAAAAATGATAAATTTACACTACCGAGCGAAAAAACGGAGGGGCCGGGCTCAAAATTTCGGTCGGAAATGGGTAAATTTACACTATTTATACAAATTTTCGGCCGAAAAAAAGATAAATTTACACTTCCGAGCGAAAAACGGAGGGAGCGGACTCAAATTTTCGGTCATAAACGGGTAAATTTACACTATGTATAAAAAATTCAACAGTAAAAGGATAAAGTTACACTATCGAGCCAAAAAACGGAGGGGCCGGGGCCTCCCCTGGGCCCAACTAAGCTTCGTCCTTGAGCAGAAGTAAAGCTCAGCATTCAACTAATATCAATTACAGATATTTTTACAAAGCTGATTCTGTTTAAAAAATTCATGTTCCTACGGTCCAAGCTAAAGGTCGCTCCCCGTCCTTAGCTTGGGGATTTACGGGGAAATATTATATCACATTTTAAACTGTTATTGTTTAAAGTAGTCTGTGTATATATTTTCAATTAATATAAACCTTTATACAACTCGTTTGTGAAACCACTATACTCATGGAAAATGAAAGGGCCATTCAATGAAGTGTGTTCAGGAGGTTGAAATCAACAACATGAATATATAGCCACAAAACTGAGTAAGTGGTTGGTAAGTTATTTGGTTTTGTTATCTAATAAGTGAAAAGACTATGACTTTAGAGGCAATTAATGAGTTAAACTAATACTTAAGACATGAATATATATTGAACAGAACTTCTATTTTATCTTTGTTGTCAAATTTTACTGAAAAAAGGCTAGAATAATGAATGAATGGTTTTCCCAATGTCAATCTTAGAACTAGAAGCAGATGCTTAGGACAAAAAGAATCAAGTAAACAATACCAGGTTGGTTGAAGTAAGTGAAGAATCTTTTCATTTTCAACTCAAAATCTGACAAACATACTTTGTGTTTCTATGTAAATTTGGATCATAATCAACCGTATTCTTTAATTTATAGATTCTCCAAAACCAACATCCTTTTTATATGTGCACATGGTTCTATGATCCGAATGGTGTATACACTGCTGTATATGTTATTAAAAGATCCAAGTTCAAATTATATGTACTGTTAGCATAGATTAATGCGTTCGCTACGTTGATTTTTGAGTAAGGTGATGGCATAAGTACATCCAAGACGGACTATACGTCTGAAAATCAAGCAACTTTATAAAATAAGTTCAAATGGGCACCAAATTCCTATACGCTCATATAATCGGTCAATACTATATATTCTCAACGAGTTAAGATTAATTCTAGCTACTAGGCGCTAATCAAGATGCAAGGACATGCCACTACCATAAATGGCATCCGACAAAGAATCAAACGACTATTAATTAAACATGTATTCTCATAGTCTCATGTTGTAGTTATTTTAGGGGAATTTCGTAATAGCAAAGTGTTCATTGTTTTCTGAAATTCCCGTCCTTCTATCTTTCTTCTTCATTCATAATAAGTTTCTTTTTTCTCAATTTTATTTCTTCTTAAAAGCCTATATTCATTATCATTATCGTCACGGTGCTAAACTTAAACTAACCTTAATTTTACACAATTTGGTTTGATAAAACATTAGTTAACCTTAACATATGTAGCTTAATTAGTAGTATCCAAGAAATCCTGAAAGCACAAAATCCAAGTATTAAGTCTTTTAAACAAATAGAATTATGAAGAAGACAACAAATATGTGAGGCTGGTGAATGTATAGTTTTTAGTTCGTTTCTTCAAAAAATGGAAGAAGAAAAAAACACTAGACTCATAGTTTGACAGTCAGTATTCTTTTAATACAGTTCTTCAAACATTATCTTTTTTTTTTCTTTTCATTTTTATTAATATTATTTAATTTTTAAAGGTGGGGAAGAAGAAGAAGAATCCGAAACAGAAAACGACACCAAAAGTTTTGCTTTATTTCGAAGGGCATTTGGACAAGTGAGTCAATACCAATGATGTGTGGATGGATATTGAAGAGGTAGGTCCAGCAGAGCCCAGTTGGACCCGCAAGACTCACCTTGAACAGGGACGTCTGCGCAACGACCAACTGCTCCCGCAGGACCCACCGTGCTCAGAGAAAACCTTACGCGCAGTACGCCAGCTGTACCCGCAGGGAAAGCCTCCCAATGGTGAAGTACCCCGCCTGTTCCCGCAGTTGCGGATACAAGCCATCAGGGAAGGCTACCCGCACTAACAGCAAGGCTACACGCACAAGGCACTAGCTACTTCAGTAGTCACATGAAGGAATGAGCAAGGCGGGAATACTCCCGCCTAAATGAGCCAGTCCGTATGCTTCTGGAAGATCTTTTGTACTATACCTACTAAGGTATGGGCAGAACAGACGGTTTGACCAGAACAGCCCATGAACCAATCACAGGGTGACAGCTCACCGACAACAGTACGAGGAGGAGCACCCTCTAGTACTGTTTGTCACTATTAGCCGCTGCCTACTCACCAACCCTTACGATGGGACGTGCGCAGCCTATAGTTGGTGGAACAGTGCGTAGCCGGCAGTAAAGGAACAGTGTACAGCCGACCTTGTTACTGTCGGCCGTAGCCTATCCACCAACCAGCATGGCCTGTGCGTAGTCCACTGTTGGTGGAACAGGAATACTATTCAGCCGGCTGTACCTTCTAGGAAACCTACCTTCGGCTATAAATACTCCAACACCTTGGAATGGTAAGGACATCATCTGATATCTCACTCTTATCTAGCAATCTCTTAATATACACTTATATTCAGAGCAATCTAGTCTGATTCTCACGCCGGAGGGTGGTCACAAGGAGGAACCCCCCTTCTCAGTGACGAGCTTACGGTGTCTGTTTTGCAGGTCACCTGAAGAAAAACCTTATCTGCTGGACCTCATACTCGTGGGAAACATTACTTAACCCCCAGATTATCCGTAATCTGCCCCGGGTCACTTAGTGTTTCTTCATTGGCGCCATCCGTGCATAAAAGCTAGAACTAATTCTTAGTTTTTTCAAAATTTCTGAATAAATGGTTAACGTTACTCCGGTCCCAAGGCCAGTAAGTGACCAGGAAACCCCGGTGACCACAACCCCAGCAACTGGGAACACCGGCGGTTATACAAATCTTACGAACACTACCCCGGTTACCCAAGCCGGGGCAAGTGCAGTAAATATTCCACTGGGGTTCACTGATGCCCAGTTGGAGAAACGAACGAGGGTCCCTCGCCAAACACTAGATCAAGTTAAGGCGTGGGCCGAAGCACGTCAGAAAGAGTTCCAAGCTGAGTTGGATGAACGCTTGCGTTCAGTTCAACAGGCTGACGAATTCGGCAGTACTCGCCAACATCTCAATATGAACAGTGAGTGCGAGTACTCAGACGATGAGCGGGAAGAATCCGATACCGACGCAAACCCTCGCCATAAGGCAAAAGGGAAGCGTAAGGAAACGGACTTCCAACCGACAAGGAATTTTGGGGAAGCCTTTAAACCAACAAATGCGGAGAGAAACCCGCGTGACTTCTCCAAAACCTTTAGACCAACTGCTGCAAATGCAGGAAAGTCTAAGTTCGCAAGGGACATTGCGGAAGCAATCACCCCGAGAAGTGCCAAACAAATGTCCAACATCGGCACTTATGATGGTCTATCCGACCCAGACGACCACTTGAACAGATTCATTGCGGGGGCAACCGTCAGTAACTGGACGGAACCCACGTGGTGTTATATGTTCCAGATGACTCTGGTTGGAGCTGCCAGGGCATGGTTCGATCGTTTACCGGTCCACCACATTTATGATTGGGCGGACTTTCAGAACAAGTTCAGCCAGCACTTCAGCCAGCAAAGGAAATATACTGAAGAACAGTGGACGATCCTCAACTGCGTTAGAGAAGAGGATGAATCTTTACTAGACTTCATCACTCGCTTCAACTCCAAAAAGCTAAGTCTCGACAACATAAGTGAAGATCTTGTTCGCGCCGCTTTCATCCAGGGCGCCGAATACCCAGAGCTTATCCGCACATTGACGGGTAAGGACGGCATGCCATCAACATGGGATGCCATCATGACGGCGGCCAAGCGCTTTGCCGAGACAGAGAAGCAACTGGGAAGGGATCTTCCCCAGAGTACACACCTCTACACGCAGAGGACTAGAGAAAACAATGTTCGGATCGCCCGGCAGAACAAAAAGAGGAAGCTAGGTATCTGGCAGTCAAGGGTAAACTTTGACACCTCATCCAGCTCTCACCCTCTTGGCGGAAGAAATAACACACACCCTTCAAGCCAAAAACACCGGTGGACGCCACTCACCAAAAGCGTCACGGAGATATTTGCCACTGAAAAGCTACCATGGCCAAAAGCTCCAATGATCCGGCAGCGACCTAATGCGGATCAGAGTAAATCCTGTGACTTCCACGGGACAAAAGGTCATAGTACGGAAGAGTGTACATCCTTGAAGGATATTGTTGAAGCATTCGTCAAGGATGGAAGACTGGCACACCTGGTGGCATCAATCAAGAAGGGTGGAAAGAACGACAACCGGTACCGAGGCAACGGACGCAAGCCCGTTGACATCAGCATCAACATGGTTCATGGTAAGATCAGAGGAAGAAAAAGGCGAACGACAAAACCATGTGCGTGGAAGGAAGCTGAGGTGCGCTTCCCGCGAGTGCCAGGAGGACCCAGCAAAGAAGGCCCTATCGTCATCAAAAGCCAGCTGGGGCACTACATCACTTCTCGCACTCTTGCTGACAACGGCGCCTCGTCAACGGTGATGTACAGGCAGTTCTTCGACAAGCTAGATGACGAAGACAAAGAGCGCCTGGAAACGATCTACGCCTCGATGGAAGGGTTCGATGGCAGCACAAACACCCCCCTGGGCATCCTATCTTTCCCCGTCACTCTTACGGACGGGAATCACTCACGCACAGAAGACGTGGATTTTGTCGTAATGAGGAAGCCACACCACACATACGACATTCTCTTCGGAAGAGATGGGATGGCAAGATTCAACGCCGTGGTATCCTCAGTCCACGGCATGATGGGATGGACAACAGCTGAGGGTGTAGCGATGATCACCGGCATTCCCCAGGTATGCATCGCATCTGTCTCATCTAAACCCAAACCAAAGATGGCTAAACCAACCATCACCGAACCAGAAAGATGGGCCTTCAACTGCAAATACCCTGACCAGGCCGTTTCCATTGGCCCAACAGTTGTTGATCCTACACGCACCTTACTCAAGCGCTTATTACAAAAAAACGCTGACATCTTCGCGTGGACACCAGCTGACATGACTGGTGTACCCCGAAGTAAGGCAGAGCATAAACTCAAATGCGATCCGGCTGTTACGCCAATCGTACAAAAGCGCAGAGTAATGGGGCCAGAACAAACTAACGTGTGTAGAACCCAAGTCAAAGAACTCCTTGACGCAGGCATCGTACGCGTTAGTAGATATCAAACTTGGGTTGCAAATCCCGTTATGGTACCGAAGAATAACAAACAATGGCGCATGTGCATAGATTTCAAGGACTTGAACAAAGCATGCCCCAAAGATTGTTATCCGTTACCCGAAATTGATCTTAAGGTGGATTCGTTGGCACCGTTCCGCCTTAAATGCTTCCTGGACGCGTATAAGGGGTACCATCAAATCCATATGGCCGTTGATGATCAGGACAAAACCGCTTTTCGGACGCCCGATGGCACATTTTGTTACCAAATGATGCCATTCGGACTTAAGAATGCCGGGTCCACATACCAACGCCTGATGGACAACCAGTTTCATGCCCAAATTGGGAGGAACTTGGAAGTCTACATGGATGACTTGGTCATCAAAAGCCCTGACGCAGAAGCGATGTTGAAGGACATCGAAGAAACTTTCAACACGCTCAGGAAGATAAACATGAAGCTCAACCCGAGCAAGTGTGCCTTTGGAATGGAAGAAGGGAAGTTCTTGGGGGTCATCGTCACTAAAGATGGCTTCAGAGCGAACCCTGAAAAGGTCGAAGCCATTATCAAAATGGAATCACCTACTACCATCAAACAGGCTCAGACACTGAATGGACGACTAGTGGCACTTAATCGCTTTTTGGCAAACCACGCGGATAAGTCGTTTCCCTTCGTGTCAACATTGAGAAACTGTTTAAAGAAAACGCACTTCCGCTGGACACCAGAAGCGGAAGCAGCTTTTCAGGAGATTCGGTCACGCTTGATCGAACTCCCAACGCTCACAGCACCAAAAGCGGGAGAGGAGTTAATCCTATACTTTTCCGCAACAGATAGAGCAACCGGGGCAGTCCTGCTAGTAGAGCGAAAAGGCATCCAGATGCCAATCTATTATGTCAGTCGTATCCTAACAGACGTAGAAACCCGGTACTCTACCCTCGAAAAATTAGTCTTAGCACTTATACACGCTTCACGCAGGTTAAGACGATATTTCCAGGGTCACCCAATCACCATTCTCTCCAACTTCAAACTTGCAAATGTTCTAGGCAAACCCGAGTTATCGGGACGCCTAGCCAAATGGGCAATTGAGTTGGGGGAGTTCGCGATAAAGTATAAGCCAAGACCAGCCATAAAAGGCCAGGTTTTGGCCGACTTCATTGCGGAAGTGCCTGCATCGCGGGAAAAAGAGTGCCAGGAAGAGGCTCAACGCTCTCCAGCACATGACATCAATGATGTATGGCGACTCTACACTGATGGAGCAGCCAGTAACGAGGGTTCAGGCGCAGGGCTGAAACTAACCAACCCAGCAGGCCAAGAATACACTTACGCTATTCGACTGGATTTTCCAAGTACGAATAACGAAGCCGAATATGAGGCATTCTTGGCTGGGCTGAGAATTGCGCGTAAGATGGGAGTGAAAAACTTGGAAGCCCACGTGGATTCCATGTTAGTAGCCAATCAAATCAACGGGACGTACACGGCCGTGAACGACACAATGGCCCTGTACCTCGCACAAGCAAAATCCCTTATGCGCGATTTCAACGACTGCAAAGTCATACACGTCAAGCGAAGTGAAAACAAATCTGCGGATGCGTTAAGCAAGCTTGCATCATTAGCCTTCACCCACTTAGGAAAGGATATCCGCATTGAACTTCTTGAGACACCTTCGGTCCCGCACAAGGAAATTTGTGTCATCCAAACCGGCACGGAAACGTGGATGACACCAATAATAAAATACCTTGCGGCAGGTACACTACCAGAGTCAAAAACACAGGCAAGAAAACTACGCTGTAAAGCACTGAATTATCAACTCATCGATGACATCCTTTACAGACGTAACTTTCTTGGCCCACTCTTAAGATGCGTGGACAACCAAGATGCTGACTACCTCCTAAGGGAAGTACACGAAGGCATCTGTGGAGTACACGCAGGTCCCCGCGCTGTTGTAGCTAAGCTAAACAACGCGGGATACTTTTGGCCGGGGATGCATACGGATGCGCTGGCATACATCAGAAAATGTAGGTCTTGCCAGCTCTACGCACCCAACACGCACCGCCCGAAGAATGAACTTGTTCCAGTCACCTCTTCATGGCCATTTCAGAAGTGGGCCATCGATGTGACAGGCCCATTTCCTACAGCAGCACGAAATGTTCAGTTCCTAGTGGTAGCCATCGACTACTTCACCAAGTGGATAGAAGCAAAACCCTTAGCCCAAACAACCGCGAAACATATCAAAAAATTTATTTGGGAATTTATTATTTGTCGTTTTGGACTTCCACAGAATTTGGTGAGCGATAACGGCACCAACTTTGCTGACAAGAAGCTACAACAGTGGCTGAAAGAACTTCAAATCACCCACACCTTTACCTCAGTGGCACACCCGCAAGGTAATGGTGAGGTGGAAAGAGCAAATAAGAGCATCGTCGAAGGCATCAAGAAAAGACTCTTGGAACACAGATCCGGCTAGGTGGACGAGCTTCCGCACGTCCTTTGGGCAAACAGAACGCTGAAGAAGGCCAGTTCGGGAGAAACCCCGTTCAGTCTCACTTATGGCACTGAAGCCATGGTCCCGGTCGAAATTGGTTTACCCTCACCAAGGGTCTTGATTCAGCCAGAAGACAATGATGCGGAAAGACGGTTGGACCTTATGCTAACCGAGGAACGCAGAGACTTAGCCGCAGTGTGTGAAGAGAACTACAAGCGACAAATGCAAAAGTACTACAACACGCGGGTAAAACTCTGCAACTTCAATGTAGGAGACTACATACTGCGTAACAACGAGGCTTCGAACCAAGAACGCCCGGGAAAGCTGGCCCCGGTCTGGGAAGGGCCATACATTATCAAAGAAGTCCTGGGAAAGGGCGCATACCGGCTCGAAAGGCTCGATGGCACTCCCATCCCAAGAACATGGAATGGAGCTCAATTACGCAAATGTTATATGTAGATCAATTCCAAACTTGTAAAGAAAAGGCCTAGAGCCACTTCTAATGGAAATGATTCTCCTTTCACAATGTGTTGATAGCCTTACCTTTATACTTATGAACTTCCCACACTGATGTGCCGGTATTCACCGCATAAATGGGGGAAGAAGTAAGCCGTTACGTGTGGAAGGCGGCAAAACCCGCATAAACACAACGCTAGAAATCTCAAGTTTTAAGGAAAACCTACACGCAGGTCAGATGTAAGTAAAGTTTAGCCATCCTTGTAAGTGCAAGTGACGGTCTTACCCGCACAATCACGAACAAGGAAGCAAAACTTCAACCTATCATCTACCACGTTCAAAGGTTAACTTATTCTGAACACTTAGAAAATTTCAAAGGAAAAGATGAGGAAAACTTCCACGCAGGTCAGATATAAGTAAAGCCATCCTACTAAGTGTAAGTGACGGTCATACCCGCACAATCATGAAAGAGGAAGCGAAACAAACTTATAATTTACCACGTTAAAAAGTTAACTTATCTAAGTACTAAAGAAGTTGCTAAGTTAGATCAAAACATGCGTAAAATAAACAAGGCAAAGAACTAACACAATCTTTATTCCATCAAATTCAAATATTACAAAGATAGCTATACAAAAGCAAAAATCTACGCTAATGGTGGAAAGGGATCTTCAGAATCAAGCTTCAGGACCACTTCCACTTAGACTCGCTCCATCAGTAGAGCGTGGTGGTTCAAGAAAAGCTTTAAGGATAGCTAGCCCATCATCAGCAGCAGCGACTTCGTTCACCTTCTCCACCACCGGATGCGGGAAGGCGGCATACTGGTTCACTGCTTGGTCATAAACAGCTTCAGTATCCACATCATACAAAGGGAAGTTGGAAGGCGGGATGCCTTTCTCAATGAACCCTAGACCAAGCAGGAAGCCGGCCTTTTCCCCATCCTCATGAGAAGCGTTGAGGGCTGCGCTCATAGCATCGTCATAAGACGTCTCTGAGAAGACCCGATGCACAACCTACAAAGAAAAAATACAAGTATCAAAACCTTTTCTATTTACAAAGAAAAGCGTAAAGACATGAAAAGCTTACCTGAGACAACGCTTCTCGAAGAAGCCATTCCTTGGCAACCAGAGCTTCTTGGAGGGCGGCTTGAGCTTGGATACAGGCGCGTTCGGCTTTACTTTTATTGAGGTTGGCAAGCAACACTTCCTTTGCAGCAGCCTCTTCGACGCCCTTTAGCTTCCGCTCAGTGTGGTCAAGCACGCCCCTCTGGTCCAGGATCTCTTGGAGCTTCTTCGCGTCCTCCATCGCCAAGGCATCATGAGCCTGTTGAAGCGTCTCTAATTTAGCTTTAAGTTCCTCATTCTCGAGGCGTAGAGGCTCAGCAACAGCTTCAGCCTTGGTGGCCCTTTCAGTTGCGTTCCTGGCAGTTTCCTTAGCCAGCCGAAGCTGTTCGTTAACAGCTTGGGCAGCCTTGGAACGGGCCTCGAGACGGGCCTGAACCTCAACTTCAAGGGCCTTGAACGCCTTCTCCTTCTCTGCAGCCGCGGCGGAAAGCCTCCTGTTCTCCTCCCGGACAGCCCACGCCTGAGCCACTTCTTGAATGCGAGCTGCTTTTAACTTGTCGTTTTCACGACAAAGCAGCTCGACGCGCGGCTGCATCCGGGCCAGGAGAACCCGAAGCTCATTGGTTAGCCTACCCTCCTGGTAGCTAGCCATGGCTTCCCCCAACGCACCACTAGGAGCTGCGTGACGAGCCCAATCCACGCACTCCACAGGGGTGCGAAGGGTTGTTCCTCGGCGGATGTTCCATCGTGGAACATACACTTCATTGGAATCCGACACTGCAAAAAACAAAAAGCAGTTAGGAAAAGATGATAAAAAAAAACAAATATAATAATAGGCCAAGAGAACCCTACGCACCTGTAGGGTCAATAACAGGCCGATAGCAGCCAAACCCGTCACCTGAACCCAAGGGAAATCCGTCCAAGAGGTCAGGTAGATGGAAAGGAGGCAGAGGTTGGCGAGAAGCCCCATGCATACCTGAAGGATCGGCCGTCGAGGCCGATGACGGAGGAGGCATGGTGAAGTCCGCCGCGGTCGCCGCTGCGGAGTCCGCAGCAAAGGTAACCGTCGGCTCAGTGAAAGATGCGGTAAAAAAGGCACTGACAGCCGGTGGTGATGTCGTCACAACTGGAACAGTTGGCTCAATGGAATGAGCAACTGAACCAGCGGAAGCAGGCGCAGCCGCCTGGGTCGTCGCCTTAGGTAGGCTGACCAAGCCTACCGTCACGGGCGGAGGGGTACTCCTTCCCGCTCCACCCTGGAATGCATCAACATCCACGCATGCACAAAGAAAAGTATTAAAGATGGAAAACTATGAAGTTAAAAATAAAGTTTGTACTTACGGGTTTTCTTGAGCCTGAAAGTGCGGACAGGCGGGGATGAACCCGATGGAGCCGGCCTCTTTGCGCCGCTCACCGTCGTCATCCGGGGCTCTCCGGAGGTGACAGTCGTCACAGCCTCCGGAGCGGTGGTCTTCTCACCACCGGGGTTCCCCGCCACCTCTTCGCTCTCGGCCTCGGAGTCAGACCGAGGCACCGGATCGGCAGTGGAGGCCACCTTCTCCTTCCCCTTCCCGCCGGTAGCCTTCTTCTTCCGCACCAACGGAGGACCATCTGCGGATTCCTCATCAGAACATAAGATTAGAGGAATTCCAGCAGAGGTTTCAACATTGAGGGGTCGAGGGTTGAATAGCGCCTTACCTGGCCGCCTGGCGCTCAGGATCTCGTGGCCTAGCGGGTAGACCTCCACGAACCGATCCGCCGTTTGTTCTAGGATGGGCAACTCGTTCTCGTCTAGAGCGCGAGTACCCATCCGAGCGGGACCGTCAGCCTCCCGCGGATACAGGAGCGACTGCAAATCGTTCCCCTCTGAAATAAACAGGAAAGAAGTTAGAAGAGATTCTAAATCAACAAAAAGAAACATAACATACCATAAGGAATAGAGTTCAAACCATATTCGAGGATGATCGGGATCTTTCGCGCATCCGCATACTTCCACACCCGGCTCATCCCGAGCATCACCATCCCGGACTCCGCAAACCGGTAAACCGGAGATTGGACTCGGGATATCCTCGAGAACCATTCCGCCTCCTGGTAGTTGGAGGCGTGAAGGCTGGGAAGTGCTTGCCCATTTTTGAATTTCATGGCAAGGGGGATGGCACGGGCGGAGATGAAGAAGAACTCCCGCTTCCACGCGCGAAGACTGCGCTCGGTTGCGCAAATCTTCAAACCCTTTATCCGGGTTATCAGGGTATACCACCCCTGGATGCACCTCCAAGAGTAGAAGGTCATCAGGCGGTCGACAAAGGGCTCAATGCCCAGAATCCGGCACACCCACTCGAAGTGCCGAATCTTGGCAATCGCCATCGGGTGCACCTCGGTCAGGTGCACACCGTGCCTCTCCAGGACACGGTACACAAACTTTTTCAATGGGAACCTAAGATTCCCATAAACAAAGAATGCAGCATATACCCCGATCTTGCCTCTGGGGGCATCGTACACCGTCTGATGGGGTTCAGGAAACTCAGGCTCGAGAGACTCGACCATGAACTTCCTGACGACGTACTGATACAGATCGAAAGGCAGAGCACACTGGCACTCACCAGCAGTACTCTTGTCATCGGCTGTAGCTTCGACATCGTGAGAAGACATCTTGCAGATGAAAGAAGAAAACGATTTCAAGAGAATGCTCGACTAAGAAAAGGTGAGTATTCGCCGGAAATCGTTAAAGATGAAGAGAGAAGTGAAAGTGTGAATTGCAAAGGACCCTCTCCCCCTTTATATACTAATCGCAATTAATGCGATGAATTTAATGCGTAAGAGAGAGAAATCGAAGGTACAATGAAACTATGACGCGTGGCAAAAAGCAAGCTGGCAACAGCTGTTGAAAGGACGCGTACCATTAATTTCGCGGCCACGCGCCCGAAAAAATCGCGCCCACGCGCCTGAAAAAGCGTCTGGAATGACCAGGTACTGTCACGTCACCATAACTTCCTGCACGTCCTGACACAGTCAGAAGAAATCGTCGCACGACGTTTCAGAGGTTTGGACTGTTCTTATCCTTTCACCAACTCTTCGAATTTCAAAATTCAAAAAGATTCAAAAGTAAGCGGGAAAATACCCCTTACCTCGGCGGCCAAGTAACTATAAGACGGGTGCGGGTACAGTGTTAAGGCAAAACCCTTCACATACTTAGCACCCGCAGGGAATTGACGCCAGGAATACCTTGGAAGTAAAGTAACTATAAGACGAGTGCGGGTACAGTGTCAAGGCAAAACCCTTCACATACTTAGCACTTCGCAGGGAAATGAAACCAAGAAGGATCTTCTGGGCCATGCTTGCGCAAACGGGAATAACATCCCCGCATAGCGGGAACGTCGAGAACTAGATTGTATGAAGCTTCAAGATGGAATTGGTGGTTTTAACATAATTGATCACTATGTTCAAAACTACCAAAACCTCATGGAGAATCTACACAAGAGGTACTCAACGCTCTTGACTTGCGAGGAAGTTACAGACCTACCCGCATCATACCCAAAGATCAAGCAGAACAGTGGGAAATTCTGCGTGACATAGGACTTCCGCGGGAAGAATCACCACGGAAAACCTAAAAACTAAACCCTTTTCAAAACCCCTTGCTAAGTCCAAAAGTTCACCTCACTTATTAATAATTCATGAGAAGAACATTGGACTGGGGGGACATGAAGAGGTAGGTCCCAGCAGAGCCCAGTTGGACCCGCAAGTGCTCCCGCAGGACCCACCGTGCTCAGAGAAAACCTTGAACAGGGACGTCTGCGCAACGACCAACTGCTCCCGCAGGACCCACCGTGCTCAGAGAAAACCTTACGCGCAGTACGCCAGCTGTACCCGCAGGGAAAGCCTCCCAATGGTGAAGTACCCCGCCTGTTCACGCAGTTGCGGATACAAGCCATCAGGGAAGGCTACCCGCACTAACAGCAAGGCTACACGCACAAGGCACTAGCTACTTCAGTAGTCACATGAAGGAATGAGCAAGGCGGGAATACTCCCGCCTAAATGAGCCAGTCCGTATGCTTCTGGAAGATCTTTTGTACTATACCTACTAAGGTATGGGCAGAACAGACGGTTTGACCAGAACAGCCCATGAACCAATCACAGGGTGACAGCTCACCGACAACAGTACGAGGAGGAGCACCCTCTAGTACTGTTTGTCACTATTAGCCGCTGCCTACTCACCAACCCTTACGATGGGACGTGCGCAGCCTATAGTTGGTGGAACAGTGCGTAGCCGGCAGTAAAGGAACAGTGTACAGCCGACCTTGTTACTGTCGGCCGTAGCCTATCCACCAACCAGCATGGCCTGTGCGTAGTCCACTGTTGGTGGAACAGGAATACTATTCAGCCGGCTGTACCTTCTAGGAAACCTACCTTCGGCTATAAATACTCCAACACCTTGGAATGGTAAGGACATCATCTGATATCTCATTATCTTATCTAGCAATCTCTTAATATACACTTATATTCAGAGCAATCTAGTCTGATTCTCACGCCGGAGGGTGGTCACAAGGAGGAACCCCCCCTTCTCAGTGACGAGCTTACGGTGTCTGTTTTGCAGGTCACCTGAAGAACAACCTTCTCTGCTGGACCTCATACTCGTGGGAAACATTACTTAACCCCCAGATTATCCGTAATCTGTCCCGGGTCACTTAGTGTTTCTTCAGATATATAAAGTTATCTCCCTTTTCCACAACCTTTTTAATTATACGATTATTTAAGTTCAAATGAATTACTTTTAATAAATATATTTTATTTTTTTACCAAATAGATTAAGAAATCTGAATTATATTACGTTATCTTTTAAGAAACATAACAGTTTGTTATTTACTGGCATGTAAAACAATTTTGGGATCATGATCTAAGCCTTGTCTTCATTGACTTGCCGTTTGCAGGCATTTACCATTTAATACCTTGTGTTGTTTATATTAAAAACCTAATATATTTTTTATGGAAAGTTAGATTTATACCTTATTTATTTTTATAAAAACGAATTCCTTGTTCGATTTAGGTTTTTGATGCATCGAAAAATGAAAAACCCAACCAAACTGACCTTTAAAACCAAACCGGCAAACCGAAGCTGAAAAAACTAGTAAAGAAACATTTTTTATCTCAACAGCGATAAACTACAGCCTAACTGGATGGTCATGGGTCGGCTTTCGGTTGACCCTGGTTTGGAACTCCCAAAGAGTTTCTTCCGAAGGGCATAACCTCTGGCTTCCCCTTGTCCTCGGAAGAAACTTTTCCTCTGATTCCACTTGACAATAGTTCTGCTGCTACAAGAGTCGAAATCCCCTCGCATAACCCAGACATGATAAAATCAACTTTTTTTGTTTGATTTTTTATTTTTAATTCTTTTATTAAGTATTACCTAACTTATATAAGACCATGCGTAGTGGTGCACTACCTCATCCCATGAAGCCTCAATAGCGCCGGGAACACCCAAGGGGGCTCTATGGAGAGGGGTGCGTTTCCCACATAGCGCCGGAAGAAGGGGGGTGGAAGTTGATTTTTTGTTGGTTTATTTGTTTTATAATAATAATAATAATAATAATGTAATGATTTGAAGAGGCTTCATCCACTACTCTCATTTTAGCCAAAAAGCCCATATGATGACGTGTCGTCGCATAACGTCCACATAAAGGCTCCATCCACCACATATGGTCTAAAAAATTTAATAATTGATGTAGCCTACATGTGTAATAATTAGCTAATTTTTAATTAACAAAGATTCTTATGCCCAAATTCATTATTTGGGTTATTTTTTTGCTAAAAACTTCAAGCTATGATGTCAACTCAAAAAATCAAAACCAAACTGATCTCATTATTAAAAATTAAAAGAAAACCCTAAATTAGACGGTTCTTATAAACATAATACAGAACTAGCTTCTACTTTTTTTCTCAGTTTGAACCCAAAAATCAAAGCACGTGTACCCCTACTTTAATTGTAATCTAATGTGATTTTATTTTATTTTTTATATTTTTTATTTCTTACAACATAAATCAGATAAAAGACACATTAACATTTCATCTAGAGTGAGAGTCAAACACAAAAAGATTAGTAGTTGAAAGATAGAAAATAAAAGAATCATAACTATTCAACTTTTAAAAAATACTTATATTTCTTTAATAACAAAACTCGTGGGCTAATATTTCTAAGATTTAAAGAAATGTGAACATACAATTGGTACAAAAACTTTATTATGAAACCTAAGGCTGAGGGGTGTGGGCCTGTGGGGGGCTTTAGTGGGGGCTCCAACCAATAATATTATGACGTGTGGCAGAGAGAGAAACTGGATAAGGGGGTTGTTGGAGCCCCCGTTGGAGCCCTGGCCCCTGGTGTGGAGGGGCTCCAGCGAAATTTTTTTTTTTTTAATTTTTTATAAATATATTCAAACAACGACATTTTTTTGTGTTAGTTTTGAGAGGATTTTAGGAGGAAAGGTGTATAATTGTGAAATGAAGTATATTTTATAAAGGTATATATTTATAGTTTAAGAAAATATTTTTTTTAATTTAATATGAGCTCAACGGCTCTTTTCCGTAAACCTATATAGAAAATATATTTTTTTTTTGTTTTTTTCGGCTCCCAACGGTCCAAAATACCTCAAAAGGTGTGCTCCTCTCTCTCTTCTCCCGCTAACCAGCTCACGCCTGCATTGTTTTTCGCGTTAGCGCCCCGTTAGCGCCCCGGTGGTGTGGTGTTAGCGCCTGGGGGCGCGAGCGGAGGGGCTCTAGCGCCCCAGTTAAAGCCCCACACCCCTCAGCCTAAATGCCAGAGCTGAAGTTAAACCCCTAATTAGTAATTAAACTGTACAATTCATTGACTTTAATAAGGTCAAGGTCATTATTCTACGTCAAAATAAGCACACACTTTTAATATTTATTTAATATTTATCATAGTGGATTACATCAAAGCATATTATAATATAATACACTTAACTTTTTTTATAGTATGAATATATACACGTTTATTTGTACAATTAAACATAGCATAAGTGTTTATACAACTGTGTGTGACGTAAAAAAAACTCTTAAAATAGATAGATAAATGATGTGTGTTGTGCGTTGCGGTTAAATATTAATAGATGGAATGATTTGTTTTTGCACAAGATCGTGTTTTAAATTTATAAAAGTGATTTCTACAAAGACTAAACACACACAAAATATGCAAGTGTACCTATCGTATATGTAGAATAGTATTGGTAAGAACCAAATATCGATCCGTGGACACAAATGTTTCTAACGATAAATCGTTGTTTTACTTTAATCGGAGGTTTTAATCATTTTGGGTTTATTTTTGAACTTTTTATAAGATATAAATACTTATATATATATATATATATATATATATATATATATATATATATATATATAATATAGGTGACCAAGACAATAGATTCTAAACTAGTATTTCAATTATGTGAAGGTTACCATCTAAGATCAAGAATCCACTCCATTTTAGCATTGATAATTAATATTCAAACATGTGGTAAACTTGTCATAGCAATATATGATAGATAGCTCCTTAAACCTTAAGTGAGCATCTTTGGCACTAAGGAGGTAACATGCGCATTTTAAAGTCCATCCTTTCCTAATGTTATGTCACCTCAATGATGTCAATTTAAGTTGGTAAGTAGTTTCGTAAAGTAGAAAGATTAGGATTGACTTCGATTTCTCAAATACCAATTCTAACAACTTCGGGTGGTTGTAGTTAACTCACACAACCTCCCCTTGGTTGATTTAAGTAGGTTATACTTACACATTCCATTAACATATGATTTCTTTAACTAGCATGATATCCTAAGCAAAGCCATTTTCGGATTACCAAGACTTAGAGAAATACATCATAACTTATATCTCATCATTTCTAAGTACAATATAAGGATCCATGTTTCGATAATGTATCAAAGTATTTCTATCTTTCAAGAACATGAATCGATCATGAACGATTGCCAATAGAAGTGACAACCACCAACTTTGAATTAGTGATTTAAGATGGTGAAAAATTTATCATCAAAAGATAATTGTAAGATAATCATGTACTTTACTAGACTACACCACATGTTTTAAATAATCATCAAGTAAAACAAAGCTTCTTCATAGATTTTTAGATGGTAAAAGGAGTTTAGCTCATGATGAGCATGATGATAAACATTAAGATGAATGATGATAACAAATACATTATTAAACTTGAAACAATCTAACCAAATGTAGATGAATCTTCCTTCTTAATGATGATGATGATGATGGATGATGATGATGGTTGATGGTGATGACCTCCAAGCCTTCAAACTCTTCACTAAATCTTTTATGTGAGTGTTAGTGTGTGTTTTTATAAGAGAAAACCGGATAGAATTCTTTTCAATGCACACTCTTCAAATGACATAAGAACCACTATTTATAGGTTGTCTGGAGAGAAAAGCAAGGCCCCGTGGTTTATTAAGCACGGCCTCGTGTCTACGTGTCCCATTTGCATGTTGTCAGATCGTACATGATGACTCACCACGGTCTCGTGCTTCCTGAGGCACGGCCCCGTGCTTTTCGTTTCTGAAAGGTGAGCACGGCCCCGTGCTTAGGTAGGCACGCCCCCGTGTTTTATTATGACATGTGTCAAATTCAGTTTGTCTTTTTCTAGAAGGTGACCAAGGTACCGTGTCCATTGAAGCACGGCCCCGTGTCTAGTTGTCCGCTATTTTGTCTTTTCTTATAGATTTTTGTCTTTTCTGATAGGTAAGCACGGCCCCGTGCTTTCAGAAGCACAGCCCCATGTTTTGCTGTTTTCTTGGTTTTTCTTTGGTTTTTTCGTTCGTTTCTTCGTTTGAGGCTTGGATTTACCTGAAAATACATTTTAACATGATAAGTAGTTATTTTAACAATATTATACGATAGAAGTTACAGTTTTTAAAGATTATTTGATGCTAAAAAAGATGTATATTTTTATACACATTAATAAACTTAAAAATGTATATTCATGAATTTAAATGATGGTTTTTACCCTTACAAAAATCTACGTTTTGGTTGACTTTACACTCTAAAATCTTCCACTTTTAAACAAAATCACAATCTTTCTCCTATTCTTTGATAACGTCTTACGCCACAAATCATGAACAGCCTCCGTCAGTGACGCTTCTACCACAAGCCTTGATAACCTAATTCTCACTAATAAGGGCATTAATAACTAACTTGGTTCACACAATTGAACTTGAGTTTATTGATCTTCACGGCGTGTGGCCATACATTAATTCTCTCGTATAGGATGTTGTGAACTATAGGATTCACACATGAGCATGGTCGGCTCAGGGGGTGTGTGAGCCGGACCTTTTTATTTCGGCTTGGCTGAGCTATTTATTTCTTCGAAAACAGTCATGAGAACTAGAGTCCTTAAAATTGGTATTATGGATGTTGATTCACATGTATACATTTTTTGGACATGGTCAACTATTTAAATTTTGGATTGTATTATGACTTATAACTATTTACACATACTTATTGTAAATTGGTAACTATATGGGATTGTGATAGGGTAACCTTGAGTGTATTATACACGCCAACTTTTATTGTAAATTGGTAACTATATGGGATTGTGATAGGGTAACCTTGAGTGTATTATACACGCCAACTTGATAGATATCATTTAACCATTGTCAATGCACTAAAATTCTTGATCGTTGTCGATTAAACTAGTACAATATGAAGCATTTTATATTATAAAAAACAAAACCACTGTGTTGGTAGTCACTTGGTACTAAAGGTCGGGGTGAATACATTTGAAATACGGGTTGCGTGTTAAAAAATAGGTTCATACTTGTAAATTGACTGTGGATTACTACAACGCTTACATCATAGGCTTGTGGTGGAAACACACTAACCTTACGGTATCTTCCATATGGCACCATATTGACGTTTTTTAGAAAACTTAAACTTTATGGACATCGTAGCCTATGGGATCATGCGTCTATTGTAAATCTTCATGTAATATTTTGTGTTTTCATACTATACATATTGTTTTTATTATTATTATTATTTGTATTATTATTATAAACTATACGTATATTTATTTAGATTTTTTAATACGTGAGATAAATACCTGGGCAATACATTCCATAATGCTAGACGAGAATTGAATATTCAGGGATGTGAGATATAATAGTTTCATTTAATAGTTTGTCTAGCCAATTGAATATTTGAGGATCTCAACCTTACGACGGTACACCTTACGGCGGTACAGGTATTGATAATCCATGTCTCACACACAACACATTACTCTTCGGTTATTTATTAGGTAATTACCTATTAAATATTTACCAAGTAGTTATCCGTTGTGAATCGGGTATAACTATGAATTTTTGGATATATTTATCAGTTTGTTACTTTGTTAAAAAAACCAACCGTTGGGATTTCAAGTTTATCTTGAAAATTTAAAGATGAAATTCAAGTTTATTTTAAAATGAAGAAAATTTAAGTTGCTTGCTATTTGTAGGATTAAATTTATCTATTTTTTCAATACAACCATTGAACGACTAGTAGCTCGTCAACCGATACGCCTCCAACGTCCCCTGTCAGCCTCATGACCCCCCCCCCCCCCGCCCCCCGCCCAAAGCTCCGCTCACGAAACATGGGGCGCTTTCAATGTTCCAACGTGGTAGCTATCACACTCACAAAGACATCAGATAGTCTTTGAACCAAAAGATTTTATCCAAACAATTTTTCTTTCTCTTTCTCGTCTTTTTTAGGTATTTTCTCTATCGCATCCAACTTTTGTTCTTCTAGAAGGCTACAACAATAAGTGTCAGGGGAAAAAATAGCAGCCAACTTTAATAAACATTTATGTTAATTTGTTTTTAGGGGCAATTTAATAGAATAGTAACCAAATTTCAAAAGTGCTTCAATTAGGTCACTCAACTTTAAAAAGTGTTTCAATTAGGCTACTCAACTTTCATATTTTATTAAATTAAAGGTTCTAACATGTTTTTTTAACGTTTTTATTTTTTGTTTCACATAGGAAATCGTTTTATCTATTTTTTGATGTTGACGTTGAATGGCAACGTGAATTTTATTTTTTATTTTTGAATTTTAATATAATTAACAATTTTTTTAATTTTTTAAAAATATAACTACATATATTGCAAATTCCGACCCCCACATCTTATCTTCCATTTCTTTCTTAACAAACAAAAAAATCGGTGAGACTCGATTTGAAGATTTAGTGACCCGATTTAAGAAAAATATGCATGAGTGACCTAATTGAAACACTTTTAAAAATTGGTTACTATTATATGAGATATTCCCTTGTTTTATGTTGGGAGAGGGAGCGGTGCCACCCTCAAGTACTCCATTACCCACCGATAATAGATTGTAATGTCATTTACACACTCTCCACTCTCTTTAGATGACGTACCCTAAAATCATTTTTTCCCTTTTAAATAAATCAAACATTTAAAGCATAAAAATAAAGTAAATGAAATAAAAAAAACATTTTTTTAAAGAAATATGTGTTTTATACGTTTTTTTCATTTACTGATTGCAAAAAACAAGAAGTAGAAAAAAGGAAATATTGTACAAAACATGTAAATTCACTTTGAATAATAATAGGTAGAAAAAAAATAAGGTTTAAAGTGCAATCATTGCAAAACAAGATTCTCGGACATCTGGTAGAGCTCATAAACCATTGCATTTTGTGAGTCCGCCAGTGACAATTGTTTTCATGTTCGTGGGACACGCGAAGGTAGCAACTCTTGGTTTGTAAACTTAATTTGTTAATGTATTTTTAAAAAATCTAACTTATTTTTTTCCATTTTTATGTTACGTTTACTTTCTTTTTAT